>NW_008600992.1:5797-52587 GCF_000691845.1 Merops nubicus | reverse complement strand
TCTTTCCATCAGGGTACCCACATTTGGACTAAGCAATGTTGCCAAAGAAATCCCACACAGTTTTTCACAACTTCTTAATAGAAATAGCCTGTGTTAATACTTTGTGCTATCAAGGTGTATAAACATGAATAAGCATTGTGTTTGAAAAGAAAGAGAGGTAAGCAGATTTACAAATTAATTTCTCTTTTGGACATCTACCTAATAGGATATATCTCAATTGCTTGGAAAACCATTACAATTGTTTCCTGAAATAAAAATATTAGTTTAATGAATCAGAGAAGAAAATTGTTTGCTAGAGAAGCAAATACATATTATTTTTTTCATTAATAAATTCTGCAAAATAGTGAAATTAGACAAAAGATTTAAAGAAAGAAAATTTATTTTTCTCTTCCCAGTCTCCTAAACTAATACTTAGAGATACAAGCTCATTTAAACGTAGTTGTACTACTGTGTGTATCTTTTCATATTTCATTTATACAGCAGAATGTCACAAAAATAACAAAACCAAGACACATACAAACATTGTCCGGAAAACAAAAAGAAATAAAACCCCAAAACCAACCAAAGAAAAAACCCTAGGAAATAAAAGAATTATAGGATGATTTTCTGGAGGAAAAACTCTAGCTCTCCAGCTTGCTCTCCCCATGCATTGGCTCGACTTTCGTCAGTGCCACCAGCTGCTTCAACACTGCCAGATAAATTGCATGTTGCTGCTCCTCTGATTCATCTGCTACTCTTAGTCTGAAAAAGTCACTCAAACCTGTTGAAAAGAAGAAGCCTGTATAAGAAGATTGCTACAGACATATTAACGTCTACATAAGTCCCTCTACTCAGACTTGAAGAAAAGGCATTATGCCCAGTGTCCCTCTTCAGCAAAGACTTCAGTGAGTTTGTAAAGCAGAGAAGAGTTATGTACCTACCACATATCTGTGAAGCACAGCAAAATAATGATGTACCACACAGTTCAGCAGAACACAAAGAATATGGTCTAGGAATAGTCTTAATCTATAGGTGCTATCATGAAAGCACTTTCAGTCTCACACCCAGTATGGTGACTTGTATCCAGTACCAAAGGAAAAACAGTGAAGCAGGATATCTTTTCCTGCATACCTCACTGAACCTTTTCCTGTAGCTGGAATGTTTGTAACTCATTGCTGTAGTGTGAAACATCTGGTACCAAATAATACGTGCACTTCTGGATCTCAGCATGTCTTGAGTTAATCTCTATAGGATGAACTGTAAACTGCTGCTTTTCTGATAACTTCTGTAATTTCAAAATAAAACCCCCCTAATCTAGAAGGAAGCAGTTAAGAACCTGTTACATCACCTGGACACTTAAAAATCTATATAGCTAGATGCAATCCACCTGAGAGTGTGGAGGGAGCTGGCAGAGGAACCTGCCAAGCCACTCTCTGTCATTTATCAGCAGTCCTGGCTAACAGGGGAGGTCCCAGATGACTGGAGGCTTGCCAGTCTACAAGAACAGATGCAAGGGGGATCCAAAGAAGTACAGATCTGTCAGCCTGACCTCGGGACCAAGTGTTCTGCCAATGACCAGGCCCAACAAAAACGATACAGCCATCAGGAAGATGAATCAATACACAGACTGTATTGTATACAAAAAGGACATTCCATGAATGATCACTGGGGGTACAGACAGATCAATCAGCTGGTACATAATCGACGCCACCCCCAACGATCCCACAAAAGACGTGACTTGGCCCACAACAGTTGGTACAAACAGTGAGCCAAGGTTTCCCATAGTTGGCATGGGAAACAGACAATCCAGAGAGCTAAACATATAAGAAAAAGGTGCTCACATGGCCACTCTCAACCAACTGACCCACATTTGCAAAGGTCTAGACAGACTGGGGTCCAGCTCCAGGGAGAGTCAGGAGATCTGCCCTGAACCAGGAAGCTCTGGGGAGTGCACTCCACAGAGCAGACACTTCTGACTCCCTGCAAGTGGTCCCAGCGTTTATCCCCAGGCAGACATCTGACCTTTTTCAGCTCAATGTGGGACCCCTGGGGCTCATTTCCCTTATGGCTCTCCCTGCAGGGCCGGCCACACCCTGGGGGGAAGCTATAAGGCAAACTCACCACCTCTTTATGAAGGGCTGTGGGAATCACCCATATGTCAACCTTAATTCAGGGGCTCGGGGTTCAGACCCCAACATTTCACCAAGGAAGATTGTGGGATGTTCCATCTAAAGTGCACTCACACAGCATATGCAGGACAACCAGAGGATCTGGCCCAGCCAGCATGGGTTCATAAAAGGGAGGTCCTTCTTGACTAACCTGATCTGCTTCTGTGACCAGGTGACCTGCCTAGTGAATGAGGGAAAGGCTGTGGATGTTGTTTACTTGGACTTCAGTAAGACCTTTGATACTGTCTACCCCATCATTCTGCTGGAGAAGCTGGTGGCTCATGGCAGAGACAGGTGGACTCTTCCCTGGGTTAAAGCCTGGCCATATAGCTGAGCCCAGAGAGTTGTGGTGAATGGAGCTAAATCCAATTGCCTGCCAGTCACAAGTGGTGTCCCCAAGGGCTCAGTTTTAGGGCCAGTCTTGTTTAATATCATTATGAATGATCTAGATGAGAGGATCAAGTGCACCCTAAGTAAGTTTGCAGATGACACCAGATTGAGCCAGAGTGCTGATCTGCTCGAAAGTTGGAAGGCTCTGCAGAGGGATCTGGACAGGCTGTATTGATGGGCCAAGGTCAGCTGTATCAGGCTTAATAGGGCCAAGACCTGGGTCCTGCACTTCAATCACAACAAGCCCAGACAATGCTACAGGCTTGGGTAAGAGTGACTGGAATCCTGCCTGGCAGAAAAAGATCTGAGAGTGCTGGTGGATGGCCAGCTGAACATCAGCCAGCAATGTACCCAGGTGGCCAAGAATGCCAGCAGCATCCTGGCCTGGATCAAAAAGAATGTGGCCAGAAGGAGTAGGGAAGTGATTGTGCCCATGTACTCAGCACTGATGAGGACACAGCTTGAGTACCATGTTCAGTTTTGGGCACCATAATATAAGAAAGACATTGAGGTGCTGGAGTGTGTCTAGAGCAGGACAACAAAGTTGGTAAAGAATCTGGGGGAATATGTCTTATGAGGAGTAGCTGAGGAAACTGGGATTATTTAGTCTAGAGAAGAGGAAGATGATTTTATTGTGTTCTATAACTTCCTGAAAGGAGGTTGTAGTGAAGTTGGTGTTGGTCTCCTCTCCCAAGTAACTAGCTATAGTATCAGAGGAAATGGGCTTAAGTTTCACCAGAAGAGGTTTAGATTGCATATTAGGAAAAATTTCTTTACTGAGAGAGTGGCTTGTAACAGGCTGCCCAGGAAGGTGGTGGAGTCACCATCCCTGGAGGTATTTAAAAAACATGTAGACGTGGTACTTCGAGACATGATTTAGTGGTCATGGTGATGTTGGGTTGACAGTTGTACCTGATGACCTTAAAGATCTTTTCCAACCTTAATGATTAGGTGATTCTATAAGTTCAGTAGAGTTATGACAATTTCTTAGGTCTGGTGAGCTGAAAAGCCTCTTAGTTATAGATGTATAGGGTTTGTCTCCTTTACCTGGTTAGCTCTTTTCATGAAACATTGAATTTCTTCAGATTTCTCTACTCCTGGATGATATTGGCCAAGATATCTCAAAATTAAGGGAGGAAAGAAAGATCTACATAAGTACAGATATTGATCAAAGGCGTGATTGTGTGAGCCTGAATTTCCTGAGGAACCTGGTTAGCAGCCACATAATGGCAAGGTTTCTGATCCTACAAATTATTATTACCTTTGATAACAGTTACGATGACATTCTAAGAATGTCTGACTTTCTGTGTCTCAGCTGGGCCATGCGTAGCCCTGGCACTTTGATATTGTTCTCTCCAATCATAAGTCAATATTTCTCCTGAAGCTGTAGGGCTGGTTATTGTGCTTCTGCATGAGCAGACTCTCAGCTTTTTGACATTAATGTTTTTCCTGTAACTTTTTACAACTTTGTTTAAAATTCTGAAAACACATTGTTGTCACTAATTAAAGTTTCTCCTCAAGTAAGTACTGTTCTAGCAGTTTTTAAATGAGAAAACAAAACAAAACAAAACAAAAAACTTCATCGGAAAATCTGTTCTGTTCATATTTGAGACACAGCAAACGATTGCCTGTCACCGACCCATGATTACCCAGGCCTCAGATCTACCAACAAAACCAGACAAACAACGCCTAACCTAGTTCTGTCAGACTAATCACAGCTGAATTACACACTTAAAATAATAGGGCTTCATAACCCACATATTTTTGATAAGACTGGATTTATGGCATAATTACATGGACAGTTATTCCAGAATAGCTGAAGGGAGGGTCACCTCTGGCAAGGAGTCAATGTTAAACCCTTGTAGGTGTAAAGGGAATGTCAGCCTCTTAAATTGTCTGAATTGCAACAGAGCACTGTGTCTGACCACAGCCTCAGCTCCCTGAGAGCTGTAATACAGAAGGCCATGCTGTAGATACGTTGATAATCTGGTGTGCTGTTCATTTGATATACATACTTATATCTTTCTAGTGACTTTTTAAATTTTGTGAGACAGTTGACACACTTAAATGGACAATCTCTTCTTTAATTGAAGCTGTGTCTGGAAAGGAAGGAAGAATTCTGAAGGATGTACTAGAATCTCTAGCATCTCCAGAAAACTTACTCCCATAAAGCTACGGAGTATTGTGGAATGAAAAAGGAAACCATGACTATTACTAGTTTTAGTTGGAATAATTGTTTCAGAAAATAACAACTGCAAAGTCTAAGTCATAAGCATCTACAAAATCTTTTTGCACAGCAGATAGCACAGCACACAAAAAACCCTCATAATAATAGATACTGCTTTAAGCTTTTAATTAAAATTAATTACCAGGGTAACACAATTAGAAGCCGTCATGTCATGAGACCGGTTAGCACAATCCAGCATTTATAAGAATAACCATTTAGTTATCTTTGTGTTTCACTATAAATGCTGCCATGTTTAGGCCATGGTGTGAACCAGTTAGTCATGTTGATTAATACAATTCTGTGAACATAATTCTATTGATAACTAGGATGATTCACTGAATAAACTCCTATTTAACGTAAGTAACAAAAAAGAATCTCTTTTGAAAAAACATATTCTATTTAAAGAGCTCTTAGGGGCATCCTCTTTGGGGATTATCAAGTTCTTGCTGGCCTGCCATCCACCTACAATGGCTATATAAAAGGCAAATGATTTTGTTTAATGTCTTTTTCAATTTACTGTCTGAACCTTAGAGAAAGAGCAACTACAGCTAAAGCAAGTATTCAGCAAAATAAGCCTAGAAGCAATATATGGACCAGTAAGTACAATACTGACTCAAACCAACCAATCAAAATTCAGTAAAGCTAGAAAATGAAGAGTTAAAGACTTTTTGAAGGATACTATGTTCACAAAACAGTTGTTTTAAAAGTAATAATTGAATAAATTAACATAGAAGGGAAGATCCCTATTTTAAAAAGCTGGCTTTATTTACATGTTTAGTTATACAGTATGAATATTCACTGAGCTATAAAATGTTATACTTCAAGAAACATTTTTTGCCTATTGCATCCTGATGAAAATAAGATATACACAGTGAAATATTTGTATAACACATCAATTTATTTGCTCTACAGGCTTCCTTGTGCTTATCTATCTCTAATTATTCTTCTGCTGAAGTTGCCGCTTTATCATAAGAGAAAACCCATTAGTTACTTGTGTAGTATTATCTTCCTGTAATGTCTCCTCCTGAATAACCATACACATTATGCTACACTCATAATAGTCTTTTTCTGCAGTACTTCATGGGCTGAAGATACATATTATTATTATTTTGTTGAACACTGTCACAGTTCAGTGAGGAATAACAAGACAGTATCTGGCTCCTCATCACATGTCTGCTTGAGCTTTTTTTATATATACAGTCATGCCAGCAACATGCAGAGATGATTAGATCAAAACATACAGATGTATCCAAGATCTTCTACTGTTGATGTGCAGGTTATCAGCAAGGCCTTCAATGGTGGGTTCTTCTGTGTGTGAGTGTGTGTGTCTGCGTGAGCACCCAACATTCCCTAGCCCAAACCCTCGAGTACTAAAGCTGCAGTTGTTCCCTACTGCATTTTTTCAGTAGCCTTGCTTTCCTCAACTACTTAAAAGAACTCTCCATTAGCAAAATAAGCAAAAATAATACCAATACTATTTTCTCGTACTGTTTTCACATCAACTTAAGTCAGTATGAAGTTCTGCTTAGTCTCCTTCCTGCCACATGAGCTACTGTTTGTGCAAGCTTCCTCTACATGCACAGAACTGCAATAGTTCCACCACGGATGACAGCCCTACTGTTTGTGAGTGGTGTGCCACAAACCAGAGGACTTCAAAACTCCGGGCTTGCTGCAAATACATGGTGGATTAAACAAAGCTTGTTTCCTGGACAGCTATGTCATCCTTGGAAGCTGATAGCAGGGTGTTACTTTCACTCATAAGGACAAATTGTCATATGCCTTTGGCTGATCAAATTGCAGGGCTTTTCCTGGAGCAAGGTCTGGGCAGTCACAGGATGCACTGGAGCAGAGCTCCACTGTTTTTGTTTCTGCTCTAATACAGATCTGGTGACTTGCTGTTCAGATTTCCACCAGGGTGTGGGGGCATTTGGATCATGACCTTGCAAACTGTTCGCTGCTTCTGCCTCTCTTGTATCCAGATAAAGCTTGGAAATAGAAATTAATACAGATCTGTGCTTAAAGAAGTGTCAAAGACTAATAATAGGCATTGCTAGTGAACCTCATGAGACCTGCAAATTGATATTTAATATTATGAATTTCACATTGTTCATACAAGAAATGTAAATTCAAAGGGGGAGCTGAAGTGCTGGGATTTAAACCCCCAGCCCTGAATGAGGGTTGGCATGTGTATGATGCCCACAACCAGGCAAGAAAGACCCTCCTGACTGGTTTTCACCCAGGTTCTGGCCAGCTTTGGGTGGGAAATGATTAGGAGATCACCATCAGGTGCCCCCACCTTCAGGTAAGATCATGAGAGTCTCTCTCTGGGAAACTACTACCTAATTGGACTGATTGTCTGGCTGATTCCATCTCCCATGGCATGGTTCCTGAGTCAGTTTGCTCCTTTCTTCACACAATATGCTGGGGGTGAGTGCATTGATTTGTTCCTCCCTCTGGTTGTCTGGCACTTTGGATCTCTGGTGTGTGATGTGGGAGTGGGGGGAGGAGTTTGGCTGCTGGTCTGCCTGTTAATGTCATTCTACATTGGGCAAGTGGTCAGCAGAAGAGGAGACTATTTTATTTAGATGATAATCTCTTCCACTAAAATCTGGGGACAAAACCAGGGACTTGTGTCAGTTTTGGCTTCCAGTTCACATTGCTACATGTGGGTGGTAGTGCTTATCCCTTCTGTAGGAGCTGAGTGGTTGGAAAGCTAGCTCAAGTAAATGTATCTCTACTGCTGTAGAAGAGCATGGACATAAACTAGCTCATGAGACTAAACTGAAGCCATCCACAGTATTTCAAAGTTGTCCTGAGACTATCTTTTATCATAAAGGCACTTCTGTTGTTTTAAGAGTAAAAATCAAAAGAAAACAGAGTTTGTAAGTTACTTTTCTTGTGGTATTTTAAATGGAGTAGGGATATAATGTGTTCCTCTGTTGTCAAGATGACATAGCAAGTTAGTAATTGAGTCAAAGCTAATTCTCTATTATTTGGCTATGAGTTCTGTCTCTTCATAGATTAATGTTAGACTACCAAATTGCAATCAAAGAATATGAAAAAGAAAGACTTTCATTCTATCTTGAATTTATTCATTATATACCAGACATTTCTTCTAGTGACAATGATTTGCCTTCAAGATGTAAAGCGTATGCATTTCAAAGACAATTAATTTTGATTCAGCACTGCTCAACTAGGTAAAGTGAAGGACATGTGCTGTAGAGTGAATTTTTTATTTTATGGAAAAGTTTAACTCCAAAGGATTTTATTTGGCTTCAATAATCTAAGCTCATCAGTGTCACTTCAAGGAGAATGAACATACATCTATCTTTGAGACTTCAAAACAGAATTAGAGAATTTTCAGTCACTTTGCTGACTATTAAAGACAGATATCTTCTCTTATCTTTACTTATCCAGACAATGTATATGAAAAATAATTTTTAAATCTTCAAAATATTGTTTTGTTTTTAAAACTATATAAAGGACCTTTTCTGCCCTATCAAATGTTAAAACTTCTTAAATAGAGTATATTTTATGAGAAAAAATTATCTTGTATTCTATGCAGGCATAGATATTGGAAAAAAAATAATAAATTTATTTATTTCAATATTCATAATAGAGTTCTTTGGAAAGATGACCAAAATCAGAAATAATTAACTAATGAAGTATCTTCAGTTAAAATCAGGTCCACAAAATTCTACATTTCAGCAATTCTCATTGATGATACAGAGTTATATCTTTGGAAGACTGAAAGCATATTATCTCACATAGATCTCTTCCACTTGCATTAACATTTGGCAATGGGCAACAAAACATTTAGTATCCACCTATGATGCCTGTATAGGGTGTTCAGGGTGATCAGAGAAATTGAATGTTTTCAAACAGTAGCCTAATTATCAGTGTAGCAATCTGATCAAATCTGGTTTTCTTCTTAAAAGATAAAGCCTACTCCCCCAAGAATGTCCAAATCTTAGGTAATTTTTCTGCAATTTTGGTACTTTCTAAGTAAGAACATAACCAGACGTAATATTTCAGATTCATTAACGTTTTTATTTACTCAACACAATTTACCTCAGACACATGCCTGGAAGATCCACAGAAAAAGTATGACATCTTAATTGCAACCAGAATACATCTGAAGTCAAAGCTGGTGGTTTGAGAGCTGCAACAAAGTTCTAGACAAGTCATGTAAATGCATGCTTCCTTAGACTTCAGTTCTCAAAACCACTACCTTACTTCATTCTTGAAATTGTTTGCAGAAGGTTTAACTATAGGTACATTATGTTAATTTATCTTCAAAATCTTCAAACAGCACTGAGTTTGTTGAGAAACAATTAAACTCTGAGTGTATTTTGGTTGAATTAAACTGTTTGAAAGTCTTGATTTATATTATTAATTTTATCTGTTAAGAAACATAACAAATAAAAAAAATTTCTTTTATTTCTTTAAATATTTTTCTGTAGCTGAAATGAATAACTCTGCTTGAATGACCATTATTTTAGAAACTGATGGTATGAAAAAACACAGCTAGAAAGAAATGCTAATCAAAAGGAAAACATTGCTTTTATTGTTAAGGTTATATGAGCTCTAATTATGTAGTAAGAAATCTACTTTAAAGAAAAAAAAATTCCTCAAACCTCTGAGATTTATGAAGCTTAACTTTTTATAGGATTTGTTGCTCCCCCCATTTCTGAAGAAATAAAGACATTTCTATCTATATGCTTAAATATAGCTTTAGGAATTTAACTTTCTTGAGTCAGATGTAAAATATTTCAGTCTTAAGCTATGGGGTTTTTTTAATTCATATTTCAGTTTTCCAGACTGTAATTCCAGTTGGTGTTTAGCAATGAAGTCCTAAAATTTTTGCTAGTCATGCTGAGGTGTGTTATTCAGGGAAGTAGTCTCAGTAGTGTAAAATGCACATGTGGACAGCAAAGGAAAAGTATAAGGCTGCTCTGAAAACTGCAACATAGAAATAAGTATCCTTGCTGGACCTTCCTGTAGCTTAAAAAAAAAAACAAAAAACAAAAAACATTGAAGTTAAATTCAACAACAGGATTAGGAATTTACAGTCATAAAAAAGCAAACAAAAAAAATATGAAAACCAAACCAAAGTAAAAACTCAGCAAACCTCCCGACAAAATTAACATAATCATTGTAAGCCTCTGCATCACACTTCTGACTTTAGGTTAATTGTAGATCTTGGATGGGGATAGATTTTGGAAAAATATCAAGCATAGTTCTGACTGTCACTATTCCTAGAGCTCCTGGCAAAAGTTTGTATCCAACCTTGACTATTGCACTCATTTTGTAAATGGTTTCTACTTTGCACGTTATGAGAAATTAATTACTTTTACTGAAGATTTTTTCTCAGTTTCAGCAGAGGACTTAAAATAGCACTACTGGATGAGATCAAATCACACATTAAATAATCTAAATTCTGTAGTTTCTGAGCAGTACGATCTATTTTGGCTTTAATTAACTCCTCAAAAATTGCAGCTTTGAACATCCAGTTGAGACAGCAATTAATGTCTACAACAAATTATGTCAACATTGTGTTATGTTTTATTCATATGCAACTTCACATAGTATAATTAGAGACTAAAGGCTTCTAAGTCTGCCATTATTTACAACCTGCACATTGCACACTTCATTGACTACTCTGAACCAAAAAAAAAAAAAAAAAGAAAATATAAGATTTTCTTATTTCAGTTACCTGCAGTTGATGTTCTGCTGCCTGCAGCTTATATGTACATATGGTAAGTTGTGTCAGACACGCTCCAGTATCATATGTCATGCTGAATAAAAATCAGAAAACACAAGAGAGCTTACCTTTCTGTGAAATAGAAACACACCCAAATTATGAACTGAAGATATTCAAAGAAAAAAACAGAGGCAAGGAAAAGATAGCTTCTTATTTTTAAATTGGAATTGTGACATGCAATTCAGATTTCCATTTTTATTTAACTTTGTGATATTTGACTTTTGAACTCAATCACTAAACTGTTTCATACACTAAGCAAGTAGCCAATACAGATTTCAGCTGACAGCTTGACATATTTTACTATCCCTTTCACTAGTGCTGACTGCTTGTAATTAGTAGCAATCATTATTAGTATGAATATTACAGTAGCATCTCTGAACTTCACTGAAAATCTCCATTACAGGAATAACAATAACAGTACAGTGTCAAATCCAACCATTCCCCTAAAGTCTTGTAGGATAACTGTTCAAGATCTTTTGAGCAAATAAGTAGTAGTACTACTGTGATGAAGAATACACTTATTAAATGTAATAAATTGTTTGCTAAATATCATACTCTTAACTCTAGTATTCTTAATCACTTAGGTCAAAAATAGAATGTTTAACAATGTTCTTGAGTAGAAGTCATATTTGTGAAACACCATATCAACATGAAAAACTGCCATTTTGAGATATTTTCCTATTCTGTTTCCTAGGGGTCTTGGAAACTATGGCAAGTGAACACTAGCCAATCAAAACAGGAGCCTTCTAACCCTGTGTTTCAGAGGAAAGAAGCATATACACAAGGAGACCTTACTTCAGCATTTCCATACTTAAAAGAAGCCTATAAGAAAAGTGGGAACAAAAGTTTTAGTGGAGCCTACGGCAGTATGACAACAGGTAATGGTTTAAACTAAAAGAGGGTAGATTTAGACTAGATACAAGGAAGAAATGTTTTACAGTGAGTATGGTGTAACACTGGAACAGGTTGCCTAGAGAGGTGGTAAACATCCCATCACTGGAGACATTCAAGGTCAGGTTGGGCAGGCTCTGAGTAACCTGATCTAGTTGAAGACGTCCCTGCATATTACAGATGGACATATTATGTTTGGATTAGATGACTTCTAAAAGTCACTTCCAACCCAAAATATTCTAAGTTTTGATATGTTTGTTTAGCCTGTATATAATTATGGAATTAAGGAGATTTAAGAACAATTAAACTGGCATATATTTGTTGATTGGTTTTGGATGTCTCCAGGTTTCTTATTCCTCATTGTGATATTGGTTGAGGTACACTTTTTATCTAGTCCAATGCTTAGTATCTACTTGATTACCATTGCCTCACTGAGAGCCTTTATAAGCCAAAGGTTGTCTTTTCTGAAGCTGTTCCTCTCTAATGTGTCCCTCTATCCCTATGGTTAGACAAACAATAGATAACCCCTCTGTTATGACTTTTCCTGTATTCAAGATGTTATTCACTCTGAGTTCAAGCAAGCTCAGAGTATTCTCATACTTTAACACTGGAGGTATTGCAGATGTTTAATATAAATTATGTGGGGATTTGTTAATCTTTGCACCAGCAAGAATAGAATTGGAAGCAGAAGGAAGGTAGTGTGGCAATTTGCACTATAAGTACAATGATTTCTTCACAAGAAAAAGTCATGCATTGATTTTGGACCTCACCAATGTATCACAAGTGGATAGGGTAAGCAGAAAAGACAGGAAAAGGAGTTATTAAGATTAGTTAGTAAGATGAAAAGAAAGAGCAGAGAAGAGACTCCAAATATTTATGAAAAGTGTAAACAGTAGAACCAACAAAGGCTTGACTCTTACAAAGTTGTACATTAATTGTGACTCTCTGGCACCTAATAAAAGGCAATTGCAGCTGAGGCCTATACTTTAATTAGGACTTTTATGACATGTTGTTTTAGTATAGATTGAGTGGTGTCTGCTAACTGGAACTCATGCAACGTCCTTTTCCTTAGTGGGTGTATAACTAGTTTATCTTCTACCCAGCTGGCTACTTACAAGTCCAAAGTCTCTGAAAAGTGTACTTTCTTTCAAATGTGATTGATCCTCACTAATGTATTAAAAAGTCTGCTCTCTGGATAGAGATAGACAAGACGGGCATCTGTTCATAATCATATTTACAGAATAATTAGAGAAACTTTGCTGTCTTAAAATGGGTTAACCCCTAGAAAAAGTAGATGTAGTTAAGAATTGCTTTTAACTCAAATCAGTGATATTGTATCTCCCTTGGACTTTAATAAGTTACAGGTTTGGTCAATTTATGCTTTGCAGTGTTCTTGGACTATCCGAGTATTGAAGATCAAAATACCAAATACAGAATCTCTTATAATTAACTTTGTAGTATGCAACGAGCTTCACATACTACTGTATGAAGCTGGTTCTCAACAAAAAACTCACTCCTGAAAATGAACTACATTATCTTGGAGACCATGGGATTCCCACCCTTTACCATTAAAGTTACACGTGGTTCTGTGGTGAATATTTGAAATTATTGTATCAAAGGCTACTATACGAGCTTTTAGTGGGTATTTGCTAAGTGTTCTTTTGAAAATTGTCCTGCACATCTCAAAGAAGAAATTGAACATAAAAATAAAAATTCTGCTAAGAATACTAAGGAAAAACTTCAATTCCTGTTATAAATACATGGAAAAATCTAGCTTTACTCTAGACTCTTTTATGATCTTTTATGATTTGTCTCCATGTGTTCAACTCCCATTTAAAAAAAAAAAATACTAGTAATCTGATTTTTCTCCCAAATTCAAATTAAATTCCCTCCCTACCTTCTGTTGAACAGGACTTCATCTTTGTAGTGTCTTTCAAAGCCACAGGATAGTCCAAAAGTAATTGAAATTTCTGGTTCTGCTGTTAAAATGAGAGAGGGAAAAAAAAAAAAAAAAAATCTGCTTGATGTTTTTGTCCTTTCTGCTCCATAAATCAACAACCTGGACCTCTGTGATTTGAAGTGTATTTCCAAATATCATTGACTATCCTATATTATGTAAATAAGCTTGTGAAATACAAAGACTGATACACAAAAAAAAAATAAAACCCAGAAATTTAACTCTTTGATTGCACTTTCCAGATCTCCAGAGAGCTTAGAAGGAGTTTCTGAGAGTTTTTAAATGACAGCTGAAATCAAAGATATCCCTTTACCCAATAATGTGGATCATAGCAGAAGATCCATTTGCCTTATTTTCTTCCATGTAGTTTGTTCATCAGTTTCCTTCTGGCAGGACAAAAGACACCCCATAACAGAAGACCTCACTAACACCTGGGCAATCTGGTTATACTCTTCTTGCATCATTTAAAGTATGTGCTACTAACAAAAATACAGATTATGCTGTCAGGAAAATATTTCTTTTAGCTTAAATAACATAGTCTCAGACTTGAAAATTTTTCTTCTCCTTCAGTTCCACATTGTCCATACTTTTAGATTTATTGAAATTTGGTGAACAAAACTGGACCACAATGATGAGATCCAATGCAGACAGCATTGGTTACTGACTGTAAGGTCAGGCTGTATTTCCATTTGCATATCTACCTTTTCATGATAATAGAATTTTTTTATTGATTCACATTATGATCTACCATACCTATTACATCTCCCAGACTTTTTGGTAGGAATTTTGCCTTGATTCACCTTTAGTAAAATCTGCAAACTGAATGGCAGCATCTCTTCCCAACAACAAACTTTTTTTTTGCTAAAAAAAAAACCCAGCTAATATAATTCTAACATGTTATAAAAGCTGAGTGAACTTTTCTTTGCAAATCTCACAGCTAAACAATGAGGGAGAACGAGAACTTTAATAATTTTAATAATGCTCTAACTGCTTCTTTTGTATTTCTGCTTCTTTTATCTAAATTTTAATAACATTTGTTTTCTATTCAGCTAGACAGATGAAAGTTTCTCTGTTCAGAACTTTAGAAGTGATTTAATAATTTGTTGTTGGACAGTGATGACATCCTGTGACATATTTTATTCTTTCCAATTTTCATTATCCTGAAATTAATTCAGAAGGTCCCTAGCCATCAAAAGTTTGCAATATGAGTCTAGGAGTTGAGGGAATAAGGGAAGTATGAGGAAAAACTGATAAATTTGGTTCACAGAAGTATAGTCAAAACATACCACTTACCCTGCTTATAGACCTTACAGGAGAGAAGATTTTTAGCCTGACATCAAGGTGATTAATGCAGTGACACAGCAGTCTTAGAAGGAGTTTCTCCAATATATCAGTTCTATCATGGAAGAAAGCACACAGATATTTGAAGGAAAATTGTCTTGATGGGTGATGCAGGATGACATTTCCTGGCACATTCAACTTGATGACTCAGTGACAAATAAAAGATGGGAGTTAGAATGGGTGTATAATTAAGGGCTTTAAGAGAGAAGACCAGTAGTTTATAATTACATGTTTGAATGTATCATTTGTTTCTTCTGAATACTAATGGAACTTTTAAATTTGCTTTCTACAAACAACAAGCTAGTGCAATTCCATTCCCCAAATATCTGCAAGATACAAACAAACAAGCGTTGCAAGTATGGCCAAAGCAAATTTATTGAAAAATGTGTGTTGCATGAAAATTTGTTGTGCTACACTTTCAGACTTTCATTTAAACCTGTACTTTCTGTGCCTCTTTGAGTGAATCTCTTGCAATTTTGTAGTTATTTACTGTCTCTGCAAACTCTTTTTCTCCTAAAATTATGTAAAGAATAGTAGATTATGGATTTCCTCATATTTTGTCATCTTCCTTACCTAAAAAATCTATAACATATAATTCCTTTTAGGATGCTTCAGAGTAAATATTGCCTCTGTTTGTATTATTTTCTCCAGTGTAGCCTGGCCCAACAGCAAGGTTTAGGTATCTTTCTGCTAGTATTTACATCTGAGTTTGACATGAGACAAATGTAGAAACAGGCACTTGTATACTAAAGGCTGTTGTTAGGCGTGGAAAACTGGATATTCTAGGGTATCTCAAATAGCTTATGGCCAACTGAACTAAGTCCCTAATCAGTGTAGACAATGAAGGATAGAGACTAAAGTCACCCCTAGACACCTATCAACCTAGCTGAACAGCTGTTTAGACTCTATTGTCTGCATTGATGAGCATTCTACTGCTATAAAGGGAACTTAGAAGCAGAAACCTACAGTAGGTAAGTTTCTTAGTCTTGAAATGCATTCTGCCTGAGAATCTATTTTAGCCTAGTGAAAGTGAAAAATCTTAAGGTATTCTTTTCCTCCTTCTTATGTCTGCAACTGCCTTCTCCTGCCCTCCTTGGCACTCCCTTCCCTCACCGTTGGCCCCTTCAGTGCCAAAGCCCTGAGGCAACAGGGAAAGGTAGGTGTCCTCTTTCCCCTCAGAATCCCTTTTACTGCAATCCAGCCCTTCCAGCACCCTTGCTTATAGCAGGTCTTGCATGCTTGTTTTCTCACTGATATAAAACTGCCCATCTAGAAGAAGATTACTATGGTTTTATCTTTGGGATAATTACAATAGTGTAAGAAACCCTGACAGATAAACAGACGTCTGATAAATATGTTCTGAAACCCTTGAAAAAAAACCCTAACATTTCCAACAACATATTGAGGTGACTGATAATCTGATTTAAAAAAAAAAAATAAATAAATTTCAAAATTCAATCTCCCACCTTCTGTCAGACAGAACTTAATCTTTACAGTGACTTTCAAAGCTGTGGGGTAGTCTTTGTAAATGAATTTTCTTGTTACATGATAAAAATTATGCTGCGGTTCTAAAACCTAATTTAGAGTCTATGGACTTTCAGCTCCATAAATCAACATGTCCTTCAGCTGAAGTGTGCTCAACACTTTCTACAGGCTGTAATATATTACATAACTATATAAACTATAAGGTGCAGTAAGAGACTCTCTTAAAAATCAAATTCAAGACACAACTTATATATACATATAAAAATCCACTTTATTGGAATAATATTATGATATAAAATCTGAAATTACATTAAAATGGCTTATGCTTTCAGATCCTTTTTGGAAGTTGGGTTCAGTTAGCATTAGACTTTTGAACCTATATAAATGCAACAGTACATCAATAGAGATTTTGAAATTGCTTTCTTTTAACTCTTGCTGATTACAAAGAGTTATTGCCGTTTGTCTGCCTCGTGATCACCTTTTGAAACTGGGGGACAACAGAAGCAGTACTGATAATTTATCATGCCTTATAAATATTAACATCCTTGTAGAGGATTTCCTTCACAGAGAAGGGGAAAAGCTACTTTTGGGGAAATTCTTTTCCTCAGTGCCTTACCACTGAGGCATCAGGACACTGACAGACAGTTTCAGGGTTATGTATCTGGGTAAAGAATGTATCCTATGCAAGCTGCACAACAGTGAGACAATTACAACTCATTATCTATCTATCCAGTAAAACAACATGTTTCTTCTCAAAGAGGTGCTTCTTTCTCAGCTTCTTGCTGGTTTGTGCAAGGTAACTGTTAGAAATAATGGGAACGTCCTGACTTGCTGTCTGAAAATCAGGTTCAATATCTGCTTTTGTCCACTACCTCTTCCTTACAGCAACTATTTCTTTGTTCTTGTCTTTATCCAATTGACCATGCTACAGAGTCAATCTTTTGCTGTTTCTTTTCCTTTTTGTTGTTTTTAATTTAATACTTTTTCCCTTTTAAAACATTTTTTGTAAAACTGTTGGAATTGCTTGCATTAATTTGTGTTTAAGTATTTCTAACCAAAAGGTGACTAAAAGTTTTCTGCAGGTACACAACATGCAGTTCTATGCTGTGAATAGAATTTATCTTCCTGGGACTCTGCATTCTCCTAGATGAAGATTATCTCTGCTGTTATTTGGAGCAATGCCTGAGGACATTTGGAATATGCTCAGGGTCTCAAATGAAAACACATCTCTTGGAATTGGATAAAAACTGGTCAGTAAACTTTGATATGCAGGCCAGGTAGAGGAATCACAATGGTTGGGGGGTGATGTCTATTTAATGTAGCAATGAGAAATCGTAAGAAAATTGGTACACCTGAAAAATGCAGATACCACCAAGCTAATGCAAATTGAGCCTTGGTATAGTACTTGCACACCAGGTCAAATATGACCCTGAATGATAAGCCCTGTGGAGACATTCACACCTTATTAACTCAGCAAACACAGTTATCTCAAATCCAGAGGCAAGTTAGACTCTCTGCATGTCACTGTGGTGTGTGCAAGCATGGGGATCTTTCCAGTCCGGTGCAGTATAAACATGTCCAAAGCATGTTTACATTGTATCTTTTTATACTATGTCTCTAGCACTATTTTACACAAGAAACCATTACTTAGCTTGGTTTGGGTGGGTTTTTTTTTGTGTGTGTTTTGTGATTGTATTTAATATCTTGTCAAGGCTTCAAGAGTGAATTCTACTACAAGAAACAAATTCAAGCATATATTTCTGGACAATATAGTCTATGAACCATATAGAACTTCAGTATAAAAATGGAAGAAATTTAAAACCTCTGCTCTGATATAAGGGAACAGCTCGTATTTTAGTGTTCTCTAGAATGCTCTCTAGTGCTAATTGCTGTATAGTCCAACTGCAAAATCACTATGGTTGGAGTAGATGCCTTGTCTCTTCAAGCCACTGAGTTAGTATTTTTTTGTTTTACTTTAAACACCTGTATTGCAGTGGTTTGCAAATAAAAATTTTCCTATATACTGTGTTCTAAATTAAATAAATTCTAAATACTGTGTTCCCTGTTGCTATCTCCTGTTACTTCTGTATGCTAAGATAGGAGTGTAATTTAATTTAGGTACCCCATTCCCAAAATCAGAATCTCACTCTGCAATTCAGAAACATAGAATGGAGTTCCTTTGAGGAGAGGTTGACATCTATGTTGTACATAAATCGTAGAATCACTTATCCACATCTGATCTAATTGTTTAATTTCTCTGATTGACTGTGGTAAAAATAGGTGCTTCTGTTCATCCCAAAATGATTCCAAATAGGAGAGATAAGCTAGAAGTTAAAGATATCTTGCCTTTCTTGTGACTGTTAAGGGAGATGCTGGGCACCTGCCTTAGATGTAGAAGTCAAAGATACCTAACACTAACACCTTCTACTTTGATTACTGAGATTGCTTCATCTCTTAACCAAGCCTAAACCCCTATCCTTGGAATTTCAGCTAAACTAAAGCCACAATGTAGGCAAGGTGAATCCAGGCTTGTGTATTTCTCCATCTGTGCCTCATATTTTCAGATGTTTATCTATTTAATTACTTGCCTCTAACTCCTGTTGAGCCGTTATTTGATTCTGACGTTGAAATTCTGTGTTTATATTAAAAGTTCCAAAAATACAGGTGTTTCCAATAATTTAGATAGTCTAATTTCTAGCTGTGAATGTAGATTGTAAAGTACTTCACAGAGATCTCTCTCCTTTCTTTGAACATAAAGGTTGTAGTGGCCTGTTGTGCTTCATCCTCCCCCCTCTAAAGAGAGCATATTTTCACATCCTTCTCACACCTTTCCATCAGACAGAAAACATATCTTCCTGAAATATTTGTGCGAAGTATGCTTCCTTCTGAGCTGTATAACACTGGAGGAAAAAAATCATGGCACTCTTTCCTCTCCCTTAGATGGTGTTAATTGATGAATGTCACATGTTTCTTCAGTGTGGCTTACATCATTACTGTCTTTTTTGTTTCCCTTATAGAGTGTGTAAACAATGAAATGAAACCCAGCACATCCAGTAATGGATCACGTAATGTAAGGGGAGAAGGGGGTTTGGAATCAAGGAGAGATGATGTGTTTTATTGCAGCAGCTCTGTTTTATATTACAGCCCCATCTGCCTATACTGGATCTTTGGATGACATCCGACAGTGCAGACTAAAACAATGATCATTCAGAAAACACTTCGACAGATCAGCTAAATAATCAGACCCAAACCAGATGGTGCTGAAAAAAAATATGTATCTCTTTCTCTACTAGTTTATGAGTAACTGCTCCTGTAATGGTGACAAAAATTTCATACAAAGCTTTTGTAATATTAGAAGAAAACTCTCCCACTCCCAAAAGAGGGGAATGGGTTGTTTCAGTTCTTTTGTTTTGTTTTGTTTTGTTTTTTAATTAAATATGGTTTGTTCAGACTGTCCTGGTTAAATCAGATTTCCATAAGATAATATTTTCAGTATAAGACAATAGTAGGAAAGATTTTTTTTTAATTTAAGATCATTCATGTAAAATTGCACTCTGCACCTACACACATGAATATCTACTACTGTGATAATTAAGACAGATAATTTTTATTTTGTGTATATACAAGCTCCTACAGTATTTTTATTTGAAGGTATAAATATTTTAGATTCTTTGTATAGAGGGTTTAATTGACCTCCCAGTGCAAATAGGCAAAGCCAATGAGTTTCCCCAAGTGTACAGCAATCACAGAACCACCTGCACTAAGTAACTGATTTGATTTGCTGGGATATAATTTTCCTCTTCTATTTCTTACACTTCATAATTTTTTTATTTTTATATTATGTACAGAGAATAATAATAGTATTATTATTCTCTGCACATTCATTGTCTGTCAGTTTCCCATTAATGTGGAAAAGTAGTAATTGTTTAGCACCAAATATGTTTAGCCCATTTTATGTGATAATTAAGTGTGAAGTTATCAGAATATAGGTCTGAAATATTAGAATAGACTATATTAGCAGAATATAAGTCTAAAAACAATGGGCAAGACATTTTCCCCAAATTCTTCTTGATATATCAGTCCACTAAATACATAAATAAAATCCTCATGAGTATTTACTACCATGTAACTGAAAACTTTACAGACTTATGAGATACAGTTTGATCATTTTAGAGTGTTGTTACTTCTAGACTTAGCAATCTGGCAGTGCTAAAATACGATTACCATTTCCAGTCTTCTTGCCAGGAGTTCAAGATAAGTATCGAATTTAAGGCCTAATTTTGTTCTCCCCCTATACTGACAATATATCAGGAAGAATGCTATTTCATTCAGTGGAGGTACATCAATCTAAAATTAGATGTTGGTCCTGATATCAGCCATCACTTTAAAAACACTACCAATAATATTGCTTTAATATTATTGCTACAATTGATATTAGTATTTTGATATTTCCAAAAAAAGCAATGACACAATTGATGTACTACTGGAGAAACCACGTACAGGTTACACCATTGTCCTAACATTTCAGAAAATGTATTGTCTCTTGTTTGTAATACTTTGATTATCTGTCTCACCATTCCAATTCTGCAGGACAGTTCATGGGCAGTACATTACTTGAGTAGACAACTCTTTAACAGGATCAAGAACCTAATTTACGATCAGATACCACATGAGAACATAAAGAAGGAAGTGGGGAAAAAAGACAAACATGACAGTAATATGATCTTCACTTTGTACAGTTTAATAGTGAGAATTACTTGGTCATTCTGAATAATTGAAGCTTTCTGGTGTAAATAAATCATTATTAACAGTCTCCAACTGCCTTTTACTTACTTGATGAATTACTAGAAGGGAAAGTATGTGTGTCAAAGTTTGGGGTTTTTTACCAGTGGAAAAAGAAGGGGTTTCTGTCTTCATCTGCTTTGTTTGATTGTTGAAATTAGCTAGTACATTGTTATTTCCCTTGCTAAAAGGTGACAAGAGTAATGTCTTTTGTGTTTTACTGTTTTATTTTTAATTTTCTTTCTTCAATACTTTCTCCTTCAGCAGGTTGGAATATCTTTAATGTTATTCTGGCCTTTGCATGCAATACTGTGAACAGATTGGTGTTGTCAGGGAATTACATCCAATCTGTGTTGAGCTTTGAAGAGGAATTGTTTATGATTAGGTGATTTACACTTGAAGTGGGCAGAAGATGTCAAGGCCTGTAATTAGAAGGAGGGAAATTTATCTCCCAACAGCATGTTCCTCCCTCTGAGCAGAGCCTTAGAGTCAGAAAAGGGCAGATGTAAACACACTTCTCCTCCAAGCTGGCTGATTCTGCACCTGTGTTTGATTGAGTCTGGGTTGTTGCTGCCAGGAACAACAGTTGGACTTCAGCCTGGTTAGGAAAGGCAAATTCTGTCACTACTGTTGTCTTTGCTTAGTTTATCTGCTGTGTTTTTTAAAATATTTTGTTGAAACACATCTGCCTCTTCTAACCCAGCTGGCCAAATATGCATGAACAAGTTGCAACATACTACCTGCTCTTGGGTTTGAGCAGCCACAGGTCACTTGAAGAGCAGAAAAGGAATCAAAAAGTCCAAAATCGCCATGCTAGATAACATCTGTCTGAAGCTGAACAAAGAGATACTATCAATGTCCCAACTCTCTGTGTGGCCATATCCCACACTTGTTATTCTGCCTGTAACTTTAACTGTGGGTTAGGCATGTGGCTCTGCCAACGTGGCTCCAATCCCCAGTAGGCAATAGTGGCTGTAAGCCATTTTACAGGTGTTACCCCTATGTTTAGCAGTCTAGAGAACATGTTGTGTGCAATGGCAAAGGGCTCATGATTCTGACTTTCAGGCTCTTCCAAGTGCTACAGTAGTGTGCTATCTGACTGCCTTACTGATATCTCTGGTTACCCTGTGGATATCTGGAGCAAATTGTCTGGTCTTCCAGAGCTAGCTTCTTTGTACACCAACACCACTCAGCTCCTGTAGTCTACTCTGCCATTCCCAAGTGTCTCCTAGAGAGGAAACATGGAAAAAGCTTCCGATTAGGAGTATGTTCAATAATTCAACCCAATTACTTTTCTGCTTGGAGTAGTCCAGCTAAATCACAGATTATTTTTATTGTCCATCTTAAAAGTTTGTATAACAATATAAAGTTCAGAATTTAACTCAACTGAAGTTTTGTAGTGATAAAGGTGATTGACTGTAAAATCACCTCTAGCTAGATACTTTTGTTGATCAAGACAGTAAAGAATAAATGGCAACTAAGAAGGTTTTTCTATGGACACAAGTTGTTTTGTTTGGTTTTGGGTTTTAGTTTTTGTTGTTTTTTTTTTTTCCCATCTAGGAAGTCATTTCCTATTGAGCTTTGTTCCTTCTCCCTCATTCTAATCTTGATTTTTTTTTTTTTTAATGCAGTAAAAGCCATTTAAAAATTAAGAGAAAGATATGAGAAAAAAAGAGGTAAAAGTTAGATGGTAATTTATTTTTAATGTACTCACTTTATGTGCAACTGGAAAACATTTTTTTAAAAAAATAATTTTTTTTTAATCCCTCTTTAGCTAATATTTTGCAGCATTCATTCTCCCCCAGTTTCTCACAGAACAGAGGTATTGTAATTAGTTTTTATGGCTCACAAATGATTTTCTGCAGGATGCATTAGAGCCATAAAAAGAGGCAGATTATATCCCATTGTGAACTCATAGAGAGCACAGCACAACTATTTACAGTGTCTACAGTCTCCCTGTGCTCTGCAGTAGGAAAGAACTCCCATGATTTAGTTGCTCTGTATGTGACCAGTAGTTCCAGTCCAGGAGTGCTGTTAGTGCTCAATGACTCTGAAGAAACAAAATAAGTGGTTTTAGAGAGACTATCGGCTTCAATAAGCCAGGAAAGGACAGGTTATTATTTACTAAATATGTACCTTTAGGAAAGGTTGCTGATATTCTTTCTATATAATGGGCAGATACAGGCACAAAAAGGAAGCAATACAGTTAATATAGTGACAAGTCAACAAAACTTGAACTAAAATAGTCTATACTTCAGGAACACAGGTGAGGAGAAAATAAAGAGGAAGTAATAGAAGAATTATTTCAGCAAAGATTGCACCAAGGGCTTGAATTTATTCTCCAAATTCCTCCACAGATAAAAATACAAACTTGTACAAAAAAAAAAAAGAAAAAAGGAAAAAAATTAGAGATTTCAAAGTATAAGCTTTTGCTGTGGAAAACTGACTGTATATAATACTAGAAAACATTGTAATAATAAAATAGTTAGAAGGTTAGAAGTTTGAAAAAATCAATGTTTCATAAAATCCTCCCAAACATGATCTGTTTTTTAAAGTATCTGTGGCATCTGAGAATTAAAACAGGTTTCAAAGACCTTTCAAAGAGAAAAAACATACCAGTTCTGATGATAGTAATTTAAACGTTATTTTGCTTTTTTGTACTCAATTAAGCGGCCAAAATCTGTCAGCAAGGACATTATTTTCATAAGTCTTAAACACAGAGTTTTGGTACCAGCAAAATTCTTTTAAGTATCCTGACTTTCATATCCTTCCATGATTTATGAAATTCATAATTATTATGAAACATGACAAATTTTTAAAGGACAGTTTTTTCTAAGATTTTTTTGAGAAAAAAAAGGGATTTCAGAAGTAGTAAATGTCTGTTTTCCATTAAATGTTTACCTGCCTCTTTATATCACTGTTTTTGAAGATCTAATATCTAGTAACTTCCTGACAGTATTTTTCTTCCTCTTGGCACATCATATAGTACAATATATTTTATATATATAACATATATGATATAATTGTATAATGTGCCTAGAATAATATAAAATGCTGATTTCATTGTTGTTATTTTAATGTCCTTGTTTGACTGACACCAAAGATCTGAGTCCTTCTCTGAGCTCTAAAGTACTCTTGGCTGAGTGAAAAACAAGCTGAAAATACGTTAGAAATGCAGGTCAAATCTGAAATAATGCAGAGTGAGAAATCCTGAATATGGCTAAAATGTTTTCATTTTTTTAATGTTTGCTATTTGATGCTTGCAGATATTCTGGGTCCATGTGGTTTGTGCTGTGCTGCAAGAAACAGGACACAAGCTACTAATCAGTCTGTGTTCTAGTGTGAAAATCAGTTCTCTGATATTAAATTCAATTCTGTAGAAGTTAATTTTGTAACAGGAAGGAAGGATGCAGCCGTGACATAAATAGTGACTAGAGCCACACTGCAGGTACTGTGCTCTGCTGTCTTATCCTCTTCTGGAGCCCAGGCTGTGCCCCATAGCCCAGCCGCAGCAGGCTGCCTGCTCCGTGAGGAATTAGCCTGCAGCTGGCAGAGACACAGGACCCGCAGCCCTTCTGGCTTTGAGGCTGCTCTGTCCCCCTCCTCTGCCACAGTGCTGGCACCATTTCGATTCCCAGTACAGTGCCAGAGATTCTCTGTGGAGCCAGAAATGGCAAGGATGTGCTGAGTGGACTGAGTGATGCCAGCATCACAGAAGGGGAGACAGGACTAGCATGAAAGCAAAAACCTTCATGGTCTGCCCCGCAAATCTGTGGTTGGCATTACATATTCAGCATCAAAATGCCAAGCGAATCACAGGTCACATTCATTAATTTAGGCTTCACTTCAGCTAGCTGATTAAATGCATAAAACAAATGAATATTCCCCTTGATTTCAATTAGATCATGCAATTTAAACCTAGGCAAATGGTAATCTTTGCTGAACTAGGGCCATTGCTGTTCCATAATAAAAGCTATGACTTCATTTGAAGGGACAAAAGCAGATAGAGAAGGCTGACTGCTAGAATGTATGAGAAAAGACATGCTAAAACCCAGGATTCATCTCCTGTGTTTGTTCTCTGTAGGCTGCAAACACAACCTAAGCTGCTAACACGACAGAATCAAGTGCAGCATTTGTGGGGTAAGACACTGGGATGACTTATGATTCATTGTAACTCTTCCCCTGTGAGCTTAGGCAAAATCACAAAATGAAAACCAAGTGGTCATTCAGGATGTGCCATCCACCTGTGGGTGAAAGTACTTGCTTTGGTATTTGCCAGCATCCTCAGCTGTGGACTGCTCACAGCTGCCAAAGACTTACAGTGGGATGCTGCATATTCTGATATTCTGAAATTCAACAACACATTTCCAACCAACCAACCAAAGGTAGTGGCCTCCTGACTTCATCTTGTACTCAAATGCCCATTTGTGAATGGAGTCTAACATTTGGTTCTTTTGTATGGTTGCCATGAGAATAGATTAATCAGTGCTTTTGAGTGCATGCTGCACTGCTGAGCACCATAGAAATGCCGGTAGATAAATTCTTTTAAAAAATAATTGTCATCATTCTCTTCACATATGCTCGGCAAGCTCTTAAAAGCCCTCTCTGACCCTTTCGTATTCAATCATTTGTCTTGCAAAATCGTCTGCTTTAGTGTGTGCTTGTGTAGTGCCATAAAGGATTGTGATGAAGTGAGGGCTGAAGATCTAACCTCAAAGAATTAAAGAATAGATATTATGTTCTGATTTTCTTTCTTAGCTGAAACTAAAATTAGATAGGTGAGATTGGAAGGAAAAACGGTTATGAAAAAGGTGCAGTGAAACACAGGAAGAGATTTGTTTTAAGCTAAATAATAAGAAATAGAATGGTATATGATATATGACCATGAAAATGATCAGAGGGCTGGAATGCCTCTTCTGTGAAGAAAGGCTGAGAGAGCTGAGGTTGTTCAGCCTGGAGAAGAGAATGCTCCATGAAGGCTTTCAATATATAAAGGCAGCCAGACAAAAAAAAAAAAAAAAAAAAAAAAAAAAGGAGAGAGAGGCTTTACCAAAGCCTGTAGTGACAGGACAAGGGGCAATGGTTTTAAACTGAAAGAGTATAGATTTAGGCTAGACATAAAGAAAAAAAAACTTTACTGTGAAGGTGGTGAGACACAGGAACAGGTTGCCCAGTGAAGCTGTAGATATACCATCCTTGGAATTGTCAAAGATCAAGTAGGTTTGGCCTTTGAGCAACCTGGTCTAGTGGAAGGTGTCCCTGCTCATACAAGTGGGAGGTGGAACTAGATAATCTCCAGAGGTCCCTTCCAGCCCAAACCATTCTATGATTTTATGATTCAAGGAATGACAGAATCTACTTGATGAGCAGAAAGGAACAGCAAGACCATGAACCGACTTGGAAAAAAAAGGGAGTTCAATTCATAATCAAAACCCATGTTAACAGGACGAAGCAGGAGTGTTATCCAAGTAGGGACAGACAGCAGTCTGGTAGTTGGACACGCTAGCTAACCAAAGACAATTAAATTAAAAATGTTTTTGTTGCTATTGTATACTGCTGAAGACTAGAAGCTTGAAATAGATACAGCCTCTGCCTTCTGTGCATTAAGGAGCTCCATAATAAAGGTTTTTCTCCCAAGGAACAAAAAATTCTTAAGTACAGCTGGGAAACAGAAACGTACATTTGAACAATAATTAAATCCTCTTTGTAATAACAAGCTAAATCTGTGCATAAAGGAATGCAATAGTAACAAAGAACAATATCGATGTAAAAATATTAATATCATCAAAAAATGAACAAAAGCAAAATTATTAAGGAACCAATTAAAACTAGATTGCATTTTGAAATGCTACTCTGAAACTTACAGCCTCTCTAGTTAGAAAAAAACCCAAACAGGTCTCATTTTCTAGAGGCTGCTGGTTGCATTGCTGTTTAGATGATACACTCGTCAATATAAGCATGGTGTCTGGGTAAATCTAATGAATTTTATTTGGAACTTTTATTTTATTAGGCTGGAAAAAATGTAGAATTTTGAGGTGAAAGGTGGAGTCATTCCATATGTCACTGTATGAAGGGTACCCTGTCCCAGAGGCCTCCTACTCATAAGATATGTTTGAGTAAGAAAAGGTGTGATTTCAGCATCCACATAACCCAGACGAAATGCTGATGTTAACCAAATGTATTCTGGAGCACCTGGACCACTCATCAGGAGTTTTTCTGTTTGGTTGGTTGGGTTTTTGTCCTCCATACCAAAGGAAGGAAGATACAAGATCTCCATGTAACACATATGTGAACTTATTACAGGAACAAATGAATGAAATACATCTTTTGGCATGCTAGTAATAATTTTTTAAAAGCATCCTGATCAGTGAAAAGCATTCTTTATTTAAAGGGTAAATAATATAAAAAGGCTTGTACAAAAATGAATCTCTCCTTGGACTTCTTTGTGCTAATGATGAGAATAAAAATTACCGTTAGTACAAGGCAACAGAAATCTAAATGTTTTTCACAAGCTCAACACGCAAGAGCTCACATGAAACAAAATGCATGAAGACAAGTTTATACTCATTATTTATATCATAGAGTCACTATTAGTATTTTTAATTAATAAGGCTACACCTCAAAAGCAAATTGAAATAAGAAGCTGTAGTTTTTCAGGAAGATTAAGGGAAATTATTTAATGATAGGCATGTACCTGCTAGAACAACAAAATATACAAATTGACAAAACTATACAGATACAAAAAGTGACATTTTCCAATATCCAGCAAAGGAAGGTTTAGATTCCTTTAGAAACTAAAGACATGGTTATAGTTAATTCCATTGAATGAAAAATTGTATCAGAGTTGATGAATAATGTTCACTGCAGCATATTACACCTCTATCTTCTCTATTAGCTTATGCAACTGATTGGAGCTTACAGTGTGATTTGATATTATTTCCCATAAATAGTGAAAATCATAAATCAATTATTTGTTCCCTAGTACAATGTGCTTAAATTATCATCTTGCTCTACAGAATATGGATTTCAAGTTTGGAATTACATATTAACCTTGCTCAAATTTATATTGTTATATGGGTTTGCTTAGCTTTTTTTTTACAATTATACCCAAACCAGAAAAGCAATGCATATATGCATATTGGAATTTTTAGTCTTTTCATGTGAAGATTAAATTTAAAGTTGGGTGGAGTTTAGAAAATTACTCTATTCTGACTTGTTAAAACAATGTGTTTGTATTCTTTGGAAGCATATGCAATGTCATGAACCACATAGGTACGGTCTGTAGCAGAAACAGTCTTTCTTTAGTGTTGTACTAAGGCTCTTATTGAAAGAAAAGTGAATGCTATTCCATTTTGCAAGAATGGATTGCTGAAAGTGTCAGTAGTCTGGGCAGGGTCATGATTTTCAACAAATAAAGGTAATGATTTTAATAAACTTCACTGAAGCACTTTTCTAGAACAGAGACTGTTGCAGTCCCAGAGTAATGAGCCTCAAGGTGTGACTAGAATAAGCTTCTGGAACAACAGCTTAGGTGATAGGTGGCTAGAAAGTGGCTACACCACTGTATGTTTTGAGGTTGTTACACAGAGCAGAAAATGGCAAAATAAAGAAAACTATGGCGTAGAACAAGGTTGTTAACTTCTTTTTTTTCTTTTCTTTTCCACTAATAATATTTTTGCCCTTAAGTGCATTTCAGGAGGAGTAAGGATATAAGCCATCCTCTCTCATTTCTAATTATTCAAAATTGTAGTCTAAAAGTGTAGTAGCCCTTCCCCAGCTAGTAACAATTACTTGTACAATCAGTACAGGAGGATCTGCAATAGGATGCTATTTTCCTGAATAGCATAACATTATGAAAAATTTTATCCAAAATGTTAATTTGAGATGATGCAGAAGCTAAAACTATGGGAAGAAGTGAAAGGTAATAACTTTAAATTTCAAAGAAGAGACACAGAATGTTTTTTTTCCTCCAAGTTTAGTTACGTGGCCAGCAATTCCAGAACTCTGTTATATCTGAAGTGATATTTCTTCTCCATCAGCTCAAGAGCAGGAGATAGACACACTAAATTTATGAGAATTTGACAGTTTATGGTGGCATTGTTCTGCATTTTCATCTTCCAGCTCTTTGATTATTTGAAAACAGCCTTGAAATTAGTTTCTAAGAATGATGATCATCTCAAAGACATGACTGCCACGTGATTAAAATTAATTAGGTTCAGCAACATCACCAAACTGAAATTTGTCATGGAAAAGCAGTTATATTTCATCTAATTCTTGCCATTCTTATAAACAAAGTTCTCTATTTTAAATCACCCAGCAACAGAATGAACTTACAGTAAAGTTTACTTTAAAGAATAAAGTACAAAAAATAAAATTAATATAGTACTCTAACTACCATAATAACAGACAAGTAAATAATCTGAAGCAGTAAGAACATAAGAACATACCATTAGAACATTCATTTATTTTGAATTAGGCAAAGGTGCTCTCAGTTGGGTTCAAAATTGTTCAGTCTTTAAAGAACACCAAAGACCTTTTTAGTGTGCTATACAGGATGGAGTGACTCTCCCCTTTATTATTATGTTTGGCAATACACAATGAAAGTTTTATTTAGCTGGAAGAAAAGAACACATCTATCACACAGACACCCTCCCCTTTATTAGTTTTCAAAGTACTTTTCAAGAGTTAGATTACAATTTATTTTTCCTTAATAGAAAACAAGCTAACACATTTTTAAATACTAAACTAGGATTTCAGCATGCCTCACACCTACTAACAGCTCTGGAAAAATATACAAATGAGAACCTTAATTTTTTCTTGTTATAAACAAGGAAAATTTCTAAAAGACAAATTTTTCATTAACAAACAGAAATATTTCTAAGTTTTTAAGCTTAGCTGTTTTGAAGCTTTTATACTATCAGATTGATCCCTTGATTACCTTTGTGAAATGAAGGTGAGAACATCTGGGGCTTTTTGACTGAAAACATTAGGCTCTGCTCTTTTTTATGTTACCACAGAGCACAAGATTTGAGGCAAAGATCATACATGTGTATGACAGACAAAAAAAAAAAAAAAAGAGTTCTAGAGATAACCCATTGTTCAGATAGGCCAACAGTACACCTGAGAGCTCGTAAGGACCCCAATTAAAGACAGCTTCCTATGGCTGATCTCTGTACTGAGCCCATATATAATTTCTTTTGAGCATCTCCTAGCCTTGAATTTGCAATCCAGATTGGACAAGTCAGAGCCATCCAAAAACACCCCATACCCTGGGTCCTGCATACTCTTTAATCACTGTCTTCTGACTAGTGCAACGTCATACACAGAGCAGAGAGGATAAGCAAATTTATCTCTCCGTGCTATAAATGGTAAAGGAATTAATAAACTTTCCCTACTACCTTGTTATTTTTTCACTCACTGTATCTCCCCTTTAGCACTCTAGAGGTTGAAAGGCAGTCTTCATGCTTTTATTAAAAATAAGTAAATAAAAATTGAAACATTGAGAAAATATTACAGCAATGCAACAGAGCAGTTGAAAGTGAGATGTAATATTCATCTGAAGAGTAAATATTCCGTTTTCCAAAATGTGAATAGAAAAGTCAATAAATGGATGTTTCAAAGATATAAGCATTGAATTTTATCATCTTTTCAAAGGCAAACATTCTCATTTCAAGAGGCTGAAGTTGTATTGCTTGTAATTAACATGTTAAATATATAAGAAATAATGCAAGGATAAAATAGGTATTTAAAATTTCTTAATAAAAAAAATACATTCAAATAAAACAAAAGGGTAGGTCTTTCAGTATTTTCGATCAAAAAAAGAGTGAACTTGAAGAACTTTTGGTTTTGGTTTTTTTTTTTTTGCCTTACCAGGTTAGGAAGTTTAGAATATTATTCAAAGACATGATGATCTTGTTCAGGAGATTCTTTATTGTGCTGGGGGTTTGCAAGAGGAACTTTTGATAGGTTTACTGTGGGGTTTTTTGTTTGGTTGGTTTGGTTTGTTTTTTTTTTCTCTAATGAGTTGTCAAGTCGAAATAATCTTTATTGATATTTGATTGGAAAGTGCAGGGTGATAATCTTTTCTCTTGGAAACTTAATACTGGAAATATATAACTTAGAGTGTATACAGACTTTCCCAGCTTCATTCTTTGTGAAATCTCAAGAAAACGTATTTATCACATTTTTTCCCTGCTCTTACCTAGAAGTCCTCCTGTTTTTTTCTATTAAGTTAGTTCTCACAGCTTCTTTGTAATCATGCCCATGATTTGCTTTCCCTCAGGAATAATGGGAGCTGCTTTCTGGTGAATGTTAAATAGTGCAATTATATTCTCAAATACCGTAAATGTCTACTTAATTCTCTAAATTGTCAATACTGTTTGTAAAGGATAAGTAGAAAAAAAAAAATATTTGCCCTCATGTTTTATTTAGAATGTAAGTTGCTAGTGTTGGGGGCCATCTGGTAGTGACTGGTGCAGTAGGTCCGTGGTGCTTGTAAAATGCTATGCGATTATTAATGCTATGAACATCTTAGTTTTAAAACTCTAAAACATTTTTGAGTGGTTAAGAGATTATAAGTGCTAACTTTCAAGTCAATTTTTGGAAATTACAATCAGATGAGTAACAAAAGCCAGCCCTTTCACTACCAAATGCTAAGCTTGTGTTGCAAAAGAAAGTACATGTCTTTTTTAATTACCATTATATTTATTTATTTTTTTTTAATCCAACAATTTCCTCTAAAATTCTTTCTAGAGATACTCAGTTTGAATGTCTGTATCATGGTTGAAACGTTCTGGGTTTAATAATTCTATCAAGTGTGATAAGACTTTTGTTTCTCCAAGTTCATGACAGGGTTGTGATATAGTACATGAAAACACTGAAAGCAGTTTTAAAGGTGCTTTCAAAAGCTATAGCAAATATTAGCTTTATCCTGAATGGTTTCAAATACAATAGACTGTAAACATTTGAATAGCGTTTTCCATAGAAATAATGAAAGATATTTAAAGACAATGGGAATGAAAAAAGAGAGAACTAAAATAAAATGTGCTACTTTTACATTGAAAGAAGTCATCTAGTAGGAAACAGGCACAAAAACTTGAAAAGGTATTCTGAAATTTTTGAAGATATGTCAATCTAATATTTGTGAAAATATTTCTCTTTCCTTAAGTTTTTCTATAATTTTTTTCTTAAACCTTAAATTTGAATTTTAACAGGAGTAACTCCTTGCAGATGAGATCACTAAATAAATACTTAAACCCAACTGATTCTGGGAAGGTTAAATGTCTAATTTTACCTGTATTGCAAAGTGATCCATGTAAAAATTTATTTCTGAATAGCCTGGGTGAAGACAGAAAAGTACATTGTGAAATCACTAGCAATCACTAGCTAATAAGAAAAAGCACTGCTAAAACATTGAAGGCCGGAGATCTTGGATCTCACGACAGTACTGTGAAAAATAATAATATACCCATTTCTAACACACTGAAAAATGCTTACAGGTTAAGAAATGCACACAAAGATATATCATAAAATAAATAAAAAGTAGGTGAATTTATTTATACATCTTGTCTATAATGTAAAACATTTGAGTAGAAATTCCATTCAGTTTTGCCATTGACACTAATCATGCAGGCTTTTTCAGCACAAGTGTGAGATGTCTTTTTGCACAATCAACTTCTAGTTGTGTGGGGGTGTAAACTTCTGTTTCAGATTTCTTTTTTTTTTTCCAATGTCTGAGAATTTATCCAGGATTAACTTTAGTAAGGTTTGACTTTATTGCAAAATAACTAACGGTTTCAAAGCATTAAGAGAAAACATCTTTATAGTCCAGATCTTCAGAGAAAATAATTCTAAACATGATATCACAGGGTACAAAAATACAGAGGAACTTGGATTTAATCCTTTTACTTTCCTTAGAGAGTACTAAAATACAAGTTTCCCCACTTGCAATTACACTTTTCAAAAGGTGATTGCTTTGTGCTTACAAGAAATTATAGTAATTCCCTATTAGACACAAATTGGATAATTGGAAAGAAAATGTGGTTTTAGTCTTCAAATATCCAAAGTTCTTTGTCAGTTTTGCATCAAAGCAGGGATTAGTATGTCTTAAAATAAAATTATACCTATAACTTATTCATATTTTAACTCAAAAATTGAATATTATATAAACTAAGAGATAAAAAGTATTTTTTTTCCAAATAGAGTAAAAAGAAACATTTTCCTTATTTAAATTCTTTCTTAAAAAGATATCTTTCATTTTGAAATGTCGTTAATGTTGCCACATTCAGTGAACATTTCACATTTAATTAACATATTACAACTGATTTTTCACAAAAATTCTGAATGATTTTATATAAAAGATCTGATACCTGTGGGAGAAGGAATAGCAGTTATACTGCATCAATTTTTCCACAATAACTATGGACTTTTCTCTCCTCATCAAGGGTATTCATTCCAGGAAGGATTAGTTTATGTTATTGAGATTATAATACATAGATTGATAATCTTGTTACCCCTACCTGCATAGAAAGTGAAGTGGATTATAAACCCTTTCTTTGATTTTGGTTTTGATTAGATTTGTTTTATTATTTGGGAAGTGGCAATTTCACTCACTCTACTTCAGTTTAGTACTGCTTCAGTCAGAAGAGTACTGACATTATTGCAATTTCCAAGATTTTCTGGAAATTATTAGCATACTTGGAACATAATAGTGATAGGAGAAGAGGAAATGGCCTCAAGTTGTACCAGGTAGGGTTTAGGTTGGATATTAGGAAAAACTTCTTCACCAAAAGGGTTGTCAAGCACTGGAACAGGCTGCCCAGGGAAGTGGTGGGGTCACCATCCCTGGAGGTATTTAAAAGCCGTGTGGATGTGCTTAGGCACATGGTCTAGTGGTGGCCTGGCATGGATGGGTTAACAGCTGGACTTGATAATCTTAAACATCTCTTACAACCCAAATTCTATAATCCATGATATAAGGACCCACAAAGATAATACAATTCAGGGTTTCTTAGGTACTGATTTGCAAGCAAAGGAAAATGAGTCTGCTAGTCTCTTAATTAACATTAACTTCATAATCAGAGTTCAAAACACAAGGTGTAAAAGAATTTAATATAACGTCTATATTTTTTACGGGTTTTATTTTTTAATACACGAATAAGCAACAATATACTTCAGCAAGCCTTTTACTGAACTAATTTATGACAACTTTAGAAAGGTTTATTTAAATTAAAGATGGAATGATACAATGATCCAATCAAGGTCATAATTAAGAGTGAGTCAATAAATCAATATGTGAAAATTCCAAATCATCAAATGAATATAACAAGCAATCAACTGAAATTACAAGCCTGACACTAGAAATAATTATTTCTGGTATCCAAGTGGAGAAAATCTGAGATCACTTTTAGTCTAAGACATAATCTGGGTTGTTCAGGCAATACAGAACATTGACCTAGCTTCTGAAGTTCTTATATATTTGCCAGATCTATATTTAGGTTTCTATTTATCTATTTAGGTTTCACTCAGAAAAGTAAACTGTTGAGTCTTTTGGCAATTCCACTCAGTAAGTTTTTTATTGATGCTTTGTTTTCATTTTCCCCTTTCTCAAAACAACACTGTAATATATATTCTAAATACGCATGAATTGATGGATAAACACTGTCCAGAGATTTTCTATAAAGTTTGGGTTTTTTCTGTAATCCAAGTGAGCAGAAGGAAGAGGGGCTGGTATTCATATACTGAAACATTTTCGCAGCAATGGTTTCTTATTACTTACCTTAGAAATGCACATGCACTAGTGGAACATTTTGTGACATTCCTACATCAAAATCTCCCACAAAATTCAAGACAGGCTATCTCTTGGACACCTTAATTTACATGGAACAGAGAAGTGCACCAATATGTAACAAAAGAAACATCTTTATGCTATCAACAGAGGATTTGGGAAAGTAAGGGATGGGGGGAGGGGCAAAGACGTTGAATCCTTCATGTCACTGTGTAGATGATCTATCCAGAAACTAAGCAGCATGTGTCTCAAGTGCTTGTGTTAGACTAAGCAATATAATAAGTGCAAGTTTTCCTGCCACTTTCCTGTTCACTTTACTTCAGAAATCTTCGTTGGTTAGCATCCAGTTTAATGGATCTAAGGATCGATTATATGCTTTCACAGCAAGCAATTTGTTAGGTCTTACACAATAGTGCCAAGTATTGTCATTAGTGACCTTTTACTTGAAATCCACTGATTTATTATTCACAAATATTTTTCTTGAACATAAAAAGTTTGGTGCAGAGGTATATCAGAATTTTAGCTGAACCAGAAGAAGAGATCCACAGTGAGAAGAAACGATTAATTTTTGGAAGTAGGAAAATATTATTTTCTTAAAAGAAGGACATAGTCAACATACTTACCAAAACATATTCTTCTCCTTGCACTTGCTTCAACATTCATTACATTTCTTCAAATAGTTTGGATATTTACATTAGAAGAATGAGAGACCTGTATAAATTCAAAACTCATTCTAAAAATTTCTAACCTACAAGCATATCAAAAATTACATTTTGATAGCAATTAAATTATTAAAGGTATTTTTCTACCCAGTAATATTTCTATTTCCTGTAATTTGAAAGTCTCAGAGTGAATTCAAAAGAGTACCAGAGTAGTTTTCCAAGTTAAGATAACTGTACATTTGACCAAAGACCAAATGGCCTAGTCTTTAGTTATGACCACTAATACATGCTTAATAAAGAGTTTAAATCCCAGGAAGTATGCAGTGATTTACTTTTCAGTGGCTTTGTGAAGTAGAGGTAATAGCTTTATGTCAACTCTTTTCTATGGTTGCCTGTAGTGAAGTCTCATAGTGTGTGTGAAGATTTGTCTATATTTTGGGAAGGATTTGAACCATAAATGCATTCAGTATTGCCCTAGTTCTTGTTTACTTCTTCAATAGATTTGATCCTCTTGTAAGTTTGTGTTGTATTCTCCTCCATCTTTCCTAGGCTGAAGGATTTGTCTGTTCCATTGTCTACCACACATAAGTTTTTCCAGTATCAAATATCCTTATCCAGCTTCTACACAAAGGTAAAAAACTGGAACTGATTTTTTGTTGTTGTTTTCTTTACTATTAGAAAATACTCTCTTGCTGATGAATTAAGCCAAAATTAAGCCAAACTTTACAGAATTAACACTGTATAGTCTAATCATAGCATCTAGACAGTTGAGACTTAAGTCAGGAAGCAGACTGAGAGTGAGAGAGCAAAGCTATGTATTCATTTATGAGGGGACAGCCTGGCATTCTGGTTGAAGTGCTGTGAAAGTGCATGCAAATGCACATGGCATTATATGCAGTTGAGTATTATAGCAATGTTGTGACAAACTGTTGCTGGTCTATTAAAGGAGTTGGCTGATGAGCTTATTAAGCCACTCCTCATGACTTACTGGAAGTCCTGGCTAACTGGGGAGATCCTAGTGGACTGGAGACTGGCTAATGTGATGCCCATTTACAAGAAGGGCAGGAAGGTGGATCCCAGGAACAGCAGACCTCTCAGTTTAGCCTCGGTGCCAGGAAGGGTCATTGGAGCAGATCATCTTACGTGACATAATGCAACATTTACAGGGTAACCAGGCCATCAGGCCCAGTCAGCACGGGTTCATGAAGGGAAGGTCCTGCTTAACAAACCTCATCGCCTTTTATGACAAGGAGACCTGCTTGGTGGATGAGGGAAAGGCTGTGAATGTTGTTTATCCTGACTTCAGTGAAGTCTTTGGTACTGTGCCCCACAGCATTCTCATCACACAGCTGGCTGCCCTGGGCCTAGATGGAGACACACACCACTGGATTGCACACTGGATGGATGGCCAGGCCCAGAGAGAGGTGGGGAGTGGAGTTAAATCTGGCTGGCAGCCACACACAAGAGGTGTTCCCTAGGGCTCAGTGCTGGGGCTGCTCCTCTAACATCTTTATCAATGATCTGGATGAGTAGACTGAGAGCACCCTCAATAAGGTTGCAGATGACACCAAGTTAGGTAGGTGTGTTGATCTGCTTGAGGGTAGGGACGCCCTTCAGAGGGAACTGGACAGGCTGGATTGATGGGTTGTGATCAGTTTTATGAGATTTAAGAAGGTCAATTGCCGAATCCTGTACTTGGGTCACAACAACCCCATGCACAGCTATAGACTTGGGGAGGAGTAGCTGGAAAGCTGCTCTGCAGAAAGGGACCTGGGAGTGTTCATTGACAGCCAGCTGAACATGAGCCAGCAGTGTGCCCAGGTGGCCGAAAAAGTCAATGGCATCCTGGCTTGTATTAGGAATAATGTAGTCAGCAGGACTAGAGAAGTGATTGTCCCACTGTACTCGGCACTGGTGAGGTCACATCTTGAGCACTGTGTTCAGTTTTGGGCGCCACAGTACAAGAAGGACATTGAAATTCTAGAGAGGTTGTAAAGAAGGGCAACAAAGCTGGTGAAGGGTCTTAGGGATAAGCCTTATGAGGAATGGCTGAGGGAACTGGGGTTGTTTAGCCTGAAGAAGAAGAGGCTGAGAGGAGACCTTTTCACTCCCCATAATTACCTGAAAGGAGGTGGTAGGGAGGCGGGTCTCAGCCTCTTCTTATATGCCACAACTGACAGGAGAAGAGGAAATGGTATTAAGTTACGACACAGGAGGTTTAGGTTAGATGTTAGGAAACAATTCTACACTGAAGGTGTGATCAAACACTGGACCAGGCTTCCCAGGGAAGTGGCTGAATCACCATCCCTGGATGTATTTAAAAGCCGTGTAGGTGGGGTGCTCAGGGATATAGTGTAGAAGTGGCCTGGTAGAGTTAGATAATAGTTGGACTCAATAATCTTAAAGGTCCTTTCCAACCATAGCAATTCTCTGTTTGTGTGTGATTCTGTGTATTTTGTTTCATTTTTTATCTCCTTCCCTTGATCCAAAAACATATTGCAGGCTTCATTCAAGACTTGAGTAGAATAGATTGAAAATTGTTGACACATGTTGATGGATTTATGATGTATATGTATTCATATGGGTTATTTTATTGATAGAATAGGAATTATTTTGGATAAGGAGAATCCATATCAAGGATAAAATGCTGATGGGAAGATCAGATGGGGAAAAAAAACTAACCCGCAACACTCCGATTTTATTCTTTTTTTAATCTTTGTTTGATATTTGTTTACTGGATGAAGTCCAGAACAGGACAGATCAAAGAAGGTAAATATGAAGCAGACATAATACACTCTATAAAAAAAATCTCTTTTAAAAATAAATAGGCAGGCAAACATTAAAGCAAACAAGCAAACACAACTCTAAATCTTAATTTTCTGTCCACAGAGTGGATTGTGAAAGATTCCAATAGAAATGAGGTGGGAGAAATTAGATTTCAGTTTGATTACATCTGGATACCAATTGGGTTTAAATTAGATTTGTACTGCAAAACAAAGATTGCACAGAGAACTGATGTATGTGCGGTTTTCAAGTTCACATTGAAGGTCTGTTTTTCTAACAGTTGAGGTAGTGAATTAGTGAGGTACTTAATTACATGCCAAATTATATTGGTTTTATCTTTATCTTGCTAAAGGAGTGAACTCAAACTCTTCTAATGTATTTCTTCATCTAAAGTAAAGAAATGTTGCATATTTTTTTTTCTTTCTTTTGAGAGGGCCAGAGATTAAGAATATGTATTTAAATTCACTGCAAATAGTACAGGATGACTAATTATATATGACTGAATTGTGTATACTTTTGACAGAGTTTTAATAAGTGAAATTTTGTGTGAAAGAGGATGAGAAACAGGAATATAGTGAGAAATTCTTTACAGTGCTTAGCTAATACAGAACTGTTGTGCTTCACTCTTCCAACAAACAGAACTGAATTTCATATTTAAAAAATATTTAGAAATACTTCATTTTCTTTTTTAATGAATAAGACACTGTTTCACTAAAAAACAAAAAAAAAAAAAACCCACAACTTTAATTAAAATCTTTAAGAATTTATAAAACTTCAGATAACTTATGTTATGCACTATGCCAATGGCACATTATGATCTATGATTACACAGGGTATTCTGATATATTTAAAAATACTTCACATACTGGTTTGCTCTATACTGAAAAGTCATTTTTAATTTTGTGGCTCTTGTAATCTTGACTATATGATGCTTCGTTAGTGTTAATAGGCTTGGGAACATTTTCTGTGAAACCTTTTCCACACCTCATAAACAGATTGTAGGATGCTAATAACACATAGTACTTCAGGAGACAAAAGAATACAAAATATCTTCGAAATAGAGAAGATGCCACTGAATCATCATTACTGTCATTGTAGACTAGTTCAAGAAAGCAAAGTACCCAGAGACAAAATGCAAATATTAATTCTGGAGCTATAAAATATACTCAGTATTGCTTTATTTATTCGCCATGAATAAATTCTGATAAGTAAAAATCACTTGTTCAATATTGAACAAGGAATTAGTGAAAAATAAGGGAATGAAGAGAAATAGTAAGGGGTTTTTTTTTCATTAGTTTGAGTCAATAGTCAAAATTCAAGATCAGTTAGCACAGAGATGTAGAACTTTTGGTCATTGAGATGTTATTTGCCTGTTTACATAAGTGATATATATTTTTGAAAAAAAAAAAAAAAAAAACCAAAAAAACCCAAAACCTTTCTTCTGAGTTTTAGAATTGTTAATGTTTTATAGAACTTAACACATACACTTGCACATACACATACACATACACATAGATAGATAGATAGATAGACAGACAGACAGACAGCCTGCCTGCCTCAGGATTTTGAACACAATTTAGCCTTTTTTCATAAAGTGAAAGCCAAGTTTTACTGCATTATCTAATATACTAAAGATGTACATAGAGAGAACTTTAAATTTTTGACGTCTAGAAGAATTCATGGAAGAATTCACCTGTTCTAGTGAAGAGGTTAAAAAAACTTGCTTTATACTCAGAACCATTTTCATAAGGAGAAAGAGCTTTAATTCAATGATAATTCCTTTGAAAAGCAAACAGATTAAACTATATGAACTACCATTCAATCATTGAGGCACTATGTGCAATCAAACATCTTTATCCTCAACAGTGATTTCAAATATTTTAGAAGAAGATAGTGGACTGTGATTTTTGTGTTTATCAGAAAAAAAAAGAAAAGAAAAAGAAAAAAAAGTCCTAAAGTATTTATGGAAATTCAAGGAAGTCCTTCATTCCAGTAGTAACTAAATATTTTGCTGGACATTAAAAAAAAAAAAAAACAAAACTAAGGAAATGTGACCACAACCTTTTTTATATCTACTATACTTTTCCATGCATTCAGTTATAGTAAACAAGTTGGCTTAAAAGTCTTAGATATCAGTAATATTTTTTTTACTTTCAATAGAAACTTTAAAAGAAAGCTTTAATCCACCTCTTGGAATTAAAAAAAAAAAAAAATTGTTACAATTTGTTCTAGAAGCACGTTTTATTTTGCCTTATCATGCCTGTGGTTTCTGACATTTTTATTCAATCCAGGAATTTAGATGATGCTTGTATGAAATTACAAATTTCCTTCCAAAGTATTCAAAACAGCAACACTGACTTCAGGACAAAGGTGCACTATTTAGCAGAAATATATCAGTCATGGAAATGAGCAGGCTGTAAGTCCTGGTCAATACCTTACAGCCTATTAAACAGAAAAAAGGAAAGCAAGTTTACTGAGGTTTATTATGACAGAATGTGAAAATGAATAATAGTAATGTATTCCTGTAGTCTTAGACTGACCATATTAACATGAAAAAATATCAATCATTATTCCATCAAACAATGCAGACTTTCTGAGTCTGAATTATTATTGAATTTCTCTAGTTGGAGGAATAGAAAATATAATTAAATAGGTTTAGTGATTGAGTTTAATGGAGCATCTTACTGGGTTGTTACACCAAAAAGCTTTCTTCATCACCAATAAACCTAAAGACTGAAAAGAGGTATTTAATACTAGGTCACAAAAATAATTAAAGATACCAGAAGGTCTCAATATAATGGACCTTCAGGAATCAGATTATGGGAATTTAATCATAATTCTTTTTTATCCTGGAGGCAAATAAATTTTATGTGATTTCTGAAAAAAAAGTTTTTCAGCTTTCAACGTTTTAAGTTTCTAAGCTAAGGAACTCCTGTTCATTGAGGAGAAGTATCATAAATCATACATGGAAAATGACACAATCAAAAACACAATTTATTTTGGATTCTTACTCCAAATCCACTGGAACCCCTCCTGTGGTTCCCTTTAACTAAAATGGGCTTTTAACCATTCTCTCCGTTGTTATGGTGATAAACTACATGGACAAGCAGCAAAAGTTTGAATTTAATGACCTGAATGAGATAACCTACAATACGAATACAGCTTCAATGGTGTAAGCAGGCAGGCCGAGTGCTCTGCTGAAAATGACTTTATTAAAGCTGGCTCATCTGCATCCATTGCTCACATAATTCATATTTCCTTTCTAGAGTCAACATGTGTGTGTGCATGCATGTGCAACTTCTGCCTGTCTAGGTTGCATTTCACTCTTTATGAGATCCAACAAGTATTGCTGGCACTGAATTGCTAAAGGCCAGATGATTCTTTTCTAGCTTCATTAACTGTTGTCTACAAGTTGAAACACATCTGTCCTGGAAATATATATATATACACATATTACTAATGATAGCTGCAAAAAAATATTTCCATCCTTGATCTAGCAAAAGAAGTATACATGTACGTATGATGCTGAGCACAGGAAGAGTCCTACTGCCTGCCATTTTGCCATACTTCTACTGGGAGAGAGCCCTCTCCTTAATTACATTTCCCTTATCAACAGCTCATGTGGTGCATTGCAGTGTGACATCACACTGGAACAACATCCAAGCATCCCATCCATCTTGTAGTGAGCAAGAAGCACACCAAATCATGACACCATGTATGATGACATAGGTAGAGATGTAATCCAGCTCATGCTAAACCAACGTAACTTTACTGTAAAGAGACTTACTGCCAAAAGTAAAACATAAGGCATCTGTATTTCATAAAAACTGTCATATGTGAGGTGCCTGGCTTACCTGTGAATGAGCATACAGCATTGTGCTGTGGGTCCCAGTTGTGTTAGCAGTGCTCCACGCATTCTTGCAGGACCTGATGCATGTAGATGCTTAGTTACCACTGCATTGATGCATTTTAATAGCTTATATCTAGAAGAACAAAGAGAAATATTGCTAGATTCAGACTTCAGTGACTCACTATGGAGAAGATACTGGAAAAGTAGGACAAAGTTAAGATTTTACAAATAAATAGTTATATTTAATTATTTTTTTTTAAAAAATTAATTAATTTAAATGCACAAACTCATTTAAATTAAAAACTGTAAAATACCTGTGTTCCAGTAGCCATGTGGTAAAGGGAGTCTAAATCCAGAATCTATATTCCTTATCTGATTCCCCTCTTTCATTGGAGATTTCAAATAGATCTAAAAATGTTGATGCTTTTCTTCCAAGCTCCAAGCTTTACTTCTCCCTCCTCCCAACACCATTTCCAAGAAATTCCCACCTGGAACCTAGCTAAACTTTTTCATCAGGACCCAACCGAAAATATGCCAATTAATTTATTTCACAGTAAATATGACAAAATGTGATTTAAAAACAACGACAAAAGTTTAATTTGTATCTACTTTCATAGTAGTGTTGGTATTATGTGTGAGATTATACTTCTAGTTACTGGTTACTAATGCTTTGTCTTTTTGGACAGCAGCACTATGTTTAATATTTTGTTAGAACAGTTCTCTATTTGAATCAAAAGAAATCACAATTGTTCTCTGTTTCACCAAGCTGTGTAAAAGAAAAGTGAAATGTATTTCTTAGACTGCAACAATATAACGTTGAAATGACAAGCAATGTCTTTAAAGTGTCTTCAAGGTTGAAAGCATATTAGAGTAATAGCCATTAGTCTGCATGTATGTGCCTTTTATAGGAATTCTTCAGTACAGTATTATATTTGATTACTCAACTAAAAACAGTCATCCATTAACTCCCAGAAAGGTAGAGCTCCCTCAGAATGCCTGAAGCCATGACACTTAGTATGTCCCCATTATCTTAAATATTATAGAAAGAATACTAGGACATACAAAAACATCCTAAGGTCACTCTGTCATTTCAATAAAAGTTATGGAAGAAAATTTGTCCCCTTTGCAATGTTATTGTAGTAAGCAGCATGGTAACATGAAGAAGGAATCTGGCATGTATTTTCAAGGGTACTCATGGGTTAAGCATGAATAATTCTAGAAACAAGATTACAGGAGGAAAAAAAAAGAACAAAAAACAGATACCACTGTGCTTGTCAGTACAGAGCTAGTATTTGCACTTTTCTGAAAGTATGAGTAGATATCACTGCCCCCTTCCCCGCAAAAAATGCAGAACTATAAATTATTGATACTACTAGCCCTACTAATTAAGGTTTTAAATTTAGTAAAATTCAGAATTTCTAGTAAAGGCTGGGTGTTGTGGTAATGATGAATTTGAACTTTTCCTTTGTTTTGGGGAATTTATAATAAAAATATATATAATATGTAGAGAGAGTAGAGACTCAAAGGTGCATACAAAAGTGGTTTTAAAAGTTTTAAAGTATTTAGTAAAAAAATATATTTTAAAACTGTCTTTCTAGGGTTTTTTACCTTTCCCTCCCCTCTTAGCAGAAAAAGGAGAAAAATGTTTTAAAGAATGTATAAGTAAGCTTGCAAGAGTGTAATCCATCATCATCACCAGTACCAGTATCATCATGTTACAGATCACACCATACAGTGAGGAGTAGAGTTCTGGGCTACAAAATTCTTAAAATATAAGAGCCCTATCCCACCATTATTTTTGAAACACCCAAGTAACTCATGCAAAAACATACATAAAAGTACTGCCTAAAACAAATTATCAAGGAAAATTTCTTTGCTTTAAATATTATCTTATGCTTTAAACTGATTTGCTTTATTTACTTGTGCTTTGGTTTTGTCTATCCTTTTAACATTTTCTTGAACTAGATATAATTGTGGGCAAAATTCATTATTAGATCAAAGATCTTCATCCATTGACATGAATTACAATTTTGATTCCATATCATCACAACTGTGATGTAACTTGAGAGCTTAAAAATCCTGGTTCCTCAGATATAATGTGATCTCTGATAACAATCACTTTCCCTTAGTTTTGCTCAATAAAAAGTTACAAATACTTAGGATATAATTCCCAATTTTTATATGAGAGAAATATTTTGTCTACTGTCCACAACAAAGAAATGTATACTACATACTGTGGGGGAGGGGTGGTATTGTTGATCTTTAATTTTATTTTAATGACTCATAGTGATAAATCATTAGTTTGCCTAATGATTTTACATTCTTTGCTGCATTTATATTACCAAAACCAAACAAAAAATAAATTGTGGCAAGGTATGTCTCTAAGGGCATGTTCAAACTGGATCAGCTACTGCAGTAACTTTAAAATAGTTGTCAAAACCTATGGGTATAAATTTAATCATGGTTGCACCACTTTATCTGTATAGCAAAGACAGTACTGAAATGTTTAATTAATTCTTCACTGTAAAACACTCAAGGAGTCTTTGGAAAAAATGCTATGTGAGTCTAAAACATCGCTACTTCCAGTGGTGGCTCACACAGGTCTTAATAATTTGCATCTTAAAAGAAATAATCATTCCTCTAGTGAATTTTTTTGGGACTTTTTTTCCCTGTATTAGGTTCAAATTCAAATAAAGTGAGCTCTCTTGGGCAAATCAGGGCAGCTGGACATAAAAGGCTATATGCATGCTGTCTTTCCACTCAGCCATATAATGCAACACTTTGCTATCACTATTAAAAGACTTACTTTGTACCATATCATGCATTTAATATTTCCATCTAAATGCAGATTTTTCTGTTCCATGTGTAGCACCTAGTCAGGTTTTCCATAAAAATACCAGCAGGACAGAACATTGAAATTCATTTTGCATATTAACAAAAACTCTCCTAGGTTCTTTCTTTTATTTGTTTTATCAACTCAAGCAATAAGCAAGAAAATTAGAGTTTCAGCAGTGACTGAGAAAACATTTATGATTTTATCAGACTTGCTTTTTTCCCCCCCTGCTTAGACAATTTCCAGACTCTGAAGAGCAAGTAATTTTACAATATTCTATTGATAAATGACCTAAGTCCCACTGTATCATTTAACCTAAGTATAGTAGTAATATATGTTCCCCTACGAGAACTTCACTTTGAGTAACACATATACTGAATACTTTTCTTCCATATATTCACAACACATTTCATATCTGTCCCATAGGAATTTGTTTCCCTTGAAAGCATTATTGCAAATGCCATAATATTTTCTGTTATAGCTCTCTGGTGTGTACAGGTAAAAAAAAAAAAAAAAAAATAGAATAGATTAGATAGCAGAGCTGTCGTTGTAAACAGTTCCAATTCTGAAAGGACAAGACAATCAAAACTGTCATTATCAAGCTACATAAACACACAAATATAGCTGGAGTAGATTTATACTGTAATAAGTTGTTTATTAGAAATTTTTATGTTGCACATTAGTCAAAAAATGGAAAAGAAAGCAATTCAATTTTAAAAAAAAAAGAAATATTATTAAAGCCTACCATATGTGAGTGTTTACATATAAATAATGTTATAATTCAAAAAAAAATCAGGAAGATATCTGACTTTAATATATTGATTTTCTCTCTTATCTGATATCTTGTAAACATAAAATTTGTAGTTTAGAGAAAGACATACAGTATGATAATGAATAACATTGGCCTACTTTTACATCCACGCTTGATTTCTTTATTATTTTTATGAAGTCCTCCCAAACCACTCAAACTTTATCCGAATCAACAATACATGATCATCTTACTACAGCTGTAAGTGTAAGCTGTAAGTGTGTACGTCACATCATGCATGTGATGATTGCAGGATAATATTTGCAGAAAGCCTGCAATTTTTCCTTCTATTATTTCAGTGCAACTGATGGGATGCCACAGTGACAGAAGCAGCCACATTTTAGTCAATACTGGCTTCAACGCTGTAAAACCTTCAATTCAATTTTAACTTTGAACAGAATGGGAAGTGATTTTCTACCTTGAAACACCAAAGCAGGGAGCATGCAGGCAGGAAACCCAGATCCCTTTAGCACTACAGATCTTAGTCAGGGAAGACTGTCTTGTCCTTCCCACAGCCTGCTTCTTAGGAGGACATCAGCCACCACCGCTGGCCTTCTGCTTCCTCTAACCAGCAAGCAGGACTCCAGAGACTCAGCTCACCCACTGTGCTTCACCCACTTCTGCCCTTTCATTTTCTGCTTTCTTCCTGGTAAAGTTTGCAAGATCTTGGTTCTAGTAAGAGAGTTTTCTCTTGTCGCAGTTTTCAGACTGCACAGCCTGGGAGCTGGTACACAGCTAAGTAAAATTTCCAGCATAGACTGAATTTTGTAGGGAAGTTGCTGTTTTTATAGTGTCTCTTGTCACTTCCAGTGGTGGTAGATTTATTCATAAAAATCATATAAATAGAACTAAGCAGAAATAACACTTTTCCAAGATCTCACAGCTTTTTGCCAAACTTTAGTGAATTTATCTCACAGTTCATTGGCTGGATGTTATTTGTCTCTGTGTAACTATATTGATTTATGTGGTGTTTTATCTTGAAGAGAATACTATTTACATGCCTTAATCTTCATCTTACTTTGCTAAAATATTCAAATCTACCACAAGTGCAGAGTAATATGTAATTATGTGTAATAGAGGGAA
>NW_008600992.1:773-5773 GCF_000691845.1 Merops nubicus | reverse complement strand
GAGGATGCAAAGCTATCATCTTAAATATCAAAATAAATATTAAGTTGATTAGCATTCACAAATGCTTCAAGGTTGCTTTAAAATTCATCAGAATAATGAATATAGTTAGGATTAAAATTATTTTTCTTAGATTCAAACACCAATGAGAAGAAACAAGATTCTGTCACTATTTCACAGGAGATTTGTGTTGTTGACATGTTCTTGTGGTGTAGTAATTGTCTGGAATTTAAATGATCTGAACACTAAATGCTGGTGCTGGTGACAGGAACCCTCAGTGAGAAGAGTATACAATGGTTTCAGAGGCATGGAGTGGCTTGAGTTCAGGGAGGGATCCCCAAGGTCGTCAGGGCTGAAGCAGTTGCTCTGTGAGGAGAGGTTGAGGCATTGGGGCTGGCTCAGCCTGGGAAGAGATGGGTCTGGGGGAGGATGGCAACATCCCACTGTACCTGTGGGAAGGTGGTCAGGTAGCTGAAATGTTGTGACCAAAATGCTACAGAGACATTTTTATTGTTTATGAACAAAAGTTACCCCTAAGAAGTTCATGCTGTCATGTAATTTCTTCATCTTATTCACCAAAGATAATGAAGGAATTTTCATCTGGAAAATTTTATTAAAAGAGAAGACTTGAGGAAAAGGACTAAATATATCACTTGAATGTAAAGGAGATGCTGTTTACATTGGAAGTGGTTGCTGCAGTTGGCAGTTTCTTAAGACAACTGTCTGGCTGAATGACTATGAAGGAGTCACGCATGACTATGAGGGGTCATAGATTGTGCTAGAAGTCGTGCTACTAAGATGACATACAGACTCTCCTGTCTTTATTTCTGTAGGAAAAGGATTACACCTTTCACTAGAAGCATGTTCAGGACAAGTAATTTCTTCTGCTCTTAAAGTTGAACTGCTTACAGTTCAATGCATGCTGCAGCTGTAGCACTCACCTGTGAACAGGACTTCTCCAACAAACAACAACCATTAGAGCGGGCTATGAATAAATTACATTGCTATTTTCTGAGATTGAAAGAGGGGTAATTCACAAGAGTATGACCTGAGGGAGCTTGAGCTCTGCAGTATAATATATCTTGGGGTGCAACTGCTTTATGTTATTGCCTCCAATGATTTTTGGTTTAACGGTCCAATATGTGCAATATAAGAATAAATACAAAAGAAGAATAAAGATCGTCTCTTCATTCTTTTTTTTTTCTTCCATTTTTTCATATTAAAAATGAATTATTTTCTTCACTTTGGACTCTGTCGTTGCCTGGGGCTTCACCCCCCAACCCTGACCCCCTGCTTCCCTATTGTTTTCTCCTTACAGAGTAAGAAGAGGTACGATATGATTGCCGTTACACATTATGAAGCACAATTTTTCTATGTGCAATGTTATGCATACTATGGTCTATCATTTTCTATCATGACCACCAATAGTTTCTTTTTTATATTTATTTTTTTTCTCTTTTTAGTGTCAAAGGAATGTCAATTCTTTCCTGTACAGAAGACTACAGAGCGCTGTTCTCCTCTGTATAGAGTTTTGTCTTTCTTCGCTAGTTTTAAGAGTTATTTCAAATGTAGGTAGAGCATTACAAGACATTCTCTTCAGTTGCCATATCAATGCATAGTTTGCTTTTTCCTTTAAATTAACCTTTAGACTGTTGTTAAAACTGACAATTACAAAAATATTTACCAAGTTTCACTTACCCACAGGCTTCTTCCTTAGATAATTTGGCATGAGAGTCTTATGAGACTGCCACATGCATTGATATGTATACAATACCATCTTATTCTAGTGCTACCACTTCTTTGATAATTGTTAACTTGCTATCATGTAATATCTTTTAGCGAAGATGTTTTGTCACATCTGTTATGCACTCCTATTTAATTTGAGGTATTTTGTTCTGCCCTCTATGCTGGTGATTTGGAATTAAAGTCAAGTGACACAGTGAGAACACAATATCATCTAGAAGAAGAAAAATCCATTAAAATAAATGAAAAATCATATGGTAAAATAGTGAGAAAGAGTATTCTATGATTAAAAGTTGCACCCTTGAACAAAATCTATGACTTTGAAAATTTCTACCATGTCTAATTTTGCCTTATTCTAAAGTGCAAGTGCTCACACGTATGTCTTGTCTCAGAAAACGGGGTAACTGAAATCATAAAATAGTTACTGAGGAGCAAGTTGAAAGAGAAAAACCCAGACTGGCTAGACAAGAAATTTTTCAGTGGGAAGATTTCTATTTTAAAAAAATATGAAATTTGAAAGAATGACATGAAAGTCTCAGTCAAGGAGATCTGGAACCGCAATTAACACTACACTGTTAGTTAGGAACTGTTAGTTAGGAAGTGTGTTAGGAACTGCAACTAACACTACACTGGGAACCTGGAGAGACTCTAGTGAGTCAGAAGATAGAAAGCAGGGCAAGAAAACACTGGAATGGAAAAGATCCTGAACAGTGAGTAGAAGGAAAGCTGGAGAATCTGAGATGGAAACAATGTTTGTGGGAAAACACAGGAGCTGAAGCTGGAATCATTATTGCATTAGTATGGACAATATTCCATTCCAATCCTCTGTAAATGGTTAAATGCATTTACATACGAATGTAAACATATCTATTTCTAGCCCTTGTGTAAACTAGGAACCTGATATTGCAATCTCATAATTAATTAGTTCATGGCAGAAGCTCTGAGTACTCTAAGTCAGGTAATGGCTCATGCAGATGTTAGCAAATTTGTAAAGTTTATTCACTTTTGTCCGAAACTTTAAAAATCCAGTTCTTTTTCTCGCCCTTCTGCTTCTTCCTCCACTGTAATATACCTAAGTCACATTAAATGAGGATGTTTAATACTAAAAGCTAAGAGCTTAAAGCTAGGAAACAGTTTATGAGTTACTTTTCATTATTTCATCATGAACCAGGATCTTATGGAAAATAGGAGACAAAGACTGGGTGTTGTGGATGCTCCATCACTGGATGTTTGAGATCAGGTTGCATGGGGTTTTGAGCAACCTGTTCTAGTGGGAAATATTCCTGCCTATGGTAAGGGGGTTGAAACTAGGTTCAAGAGGAAAAGTCCTTTCCAACCCAAGCCACCCTACAGTTCTATAATCCTTTGATTCTATTTCTTTTTGAAATCACTTTGATATTACTTCATTATACTGAACTGCATTCACTAAATATGTAGTCGGATATGTGGCTGTAAACTCCCCAAAGCTATTTTAATTGTTAGTTTGTTTTGATTCCCCTCAGCTTTATTTCTGCCTTGTGTGGGTTCACTGTTCTTCATTCAGGCACAACTAATCTTCATCCACTAGCTGTTCTTGGCCCGCATTTGTCTTGCTCTCTCTGGTGAAGATACTCAGGATGAGAGCTGTGTAATTGCTACACTAAGTTCATTACAAGACCACCATTTGTATCATCTATCTGTAGGTGTTGAATAGGTTCAAAGAGAGGAATGATAGTTGTGAAGTCAGGGAACAAACATGACATTTCCTGTCACCTTGTTAGAGCTATATACACCCAGGGAGATGTTAGACCATTTTGATGTATTCATTATGCAGCTTTGCCATTTCCTTCAGTAATCACTCATGATCACTGTCTGCATCAAATATTGCAAAGAGCTCAACAAAGATGAGAAATTATGTATGCCCTCCACTCTGCACCATCAAGAAATCATCCATCATTGCCTTTAGTATTTTGAGATCTGGGTTCTGGTTTACATTCAGGTTGCACTGAGGCTTGGACACTTTCTACAGCCTGCTTGTTTCTTCCCCCAGTAGTCTGTCATTGTTATAAGAACATCAAGTAATGATCACTACTGAAATTGCCACTAAACTCTCATCCAGCCCAAGTCTTGTATGCAACTTTACATCATCCAGCTAGAGGTCAGTCTGTTATCATAAACCCCAATGCAAGATTTGTTTAGCAATGGAAGAGTTTTGTTCTAACAGGTTTTACCTCACAGCTGGCATAGCTGTGACTGTGGATATTCATTAAATCACAGCTAATAGTAATTTATGTTATAGTCACATTTAATAGCATAGCCATAACTTCATTTGAAAACTTAGAAGAAATTGATGCACAACCATGTTTTACTTCAAGCCATACACTTTTATCATTCAGGTACACAGACAATTAGTGCAAATAGCAGAAAAGTAGATTTTAAAAGATCTTTTCAACTGATTAAGATCCCAAATATCCAGTTTTTAATTAATCCACATTTCTGGGTTTCTGTTGTGTTTTTAATTTACAGAATTTTACTTCCAGGCTAAAAAAATATGAATGTTAAAATAAGGGTTAAGCACACTGATGTGAAGATTGAAGCTTAAAAATGCATCTAAACTTTTTTCTGTTTTTCCATTTTACCTGGAAATCTTAGAAGAATGTATAAGGTAAAGTAGAGAAATTACCATCACAAATGTATGGACTGAAGATATTTACATAACAATACTACCATTTTGACATTGTCAGGGTGAAAAGAATTTTCACGCTTTTGATGTTCATCTTTCACTAGTCAGAATGTAGCTTCTGGCAGTTTGTACGCCGTGTTGCCAGATTAAATGATAATGTTCCTTCACCCTAGAGAAAAATTAAAGCCTTGGAAAGAAAATCCTATTCCTCCTAGGGTCCTCTTATGATAGGTTAATGACCAGTAAAATGGTGTAGAAAAAATTCACCAAACCTTGGAGATGCAGAAACTGAATCTTTTAAAGTCTTTCACAAGTTCTGTCACAGCAGTCCTGGATATCAGAAGACATATTAGGAGAGGGTCACAGACTCTCTCTACATGTTTATATATATATCTATACTATATGAGGTGGGCTCCAGCTCACTATTATAGTGTGCTAGATGGCAACAGCTAGAGACGTTTGCCTGGATATCTGTAAATTATGTTATGCTTCTAGATTTCCACTTCTTGTGACTCTGGTCATGGAGGACAGCAAATTACAAAGGGGTGTCTGCTTCTGGGATTAAAAGAACAAACTCCTCCAGAATTTTTGAACTTCG
>NW_008600992.1:0-586 GCF_000691845.1 Merops nubicus | reverse complement strand
CCCTTCCCTTCCCTTCCCTTCCCTTCCCTTCCCTTCCCTTCCCTTCCCTTCCCTTCCCTTCCCCCTTCTTCTTCAAGTGACTACATTAAACACGGATCATTCAAAACCTCCTTCATCTCCCTGTAATGTGTTTTTATCACATTTAAATGTGAGCACAAAGTCTATTTTTAAGAGGCATATGCAGATATGACTATCCCAGCTTGTTTAGTGGTAAAAGGGAAAACAGAAGTTGCCTTAGCTGAAAGACATCAATAAATTCTGCATTACAAAGTTCTAAACTCCTTGCACTGGATCAATGGTTTACCATCATTTTCATTTACTTAACAAATATTCAGTGGTTAATTTGCAATTTGCTCTTGCTCCAGCTACTACAGGTGAGGTTTACTTCATAAATTATTTTAAGGGATTAACTACATAAAACCAGAGAGCATAGAACAATTCAACAGCATGAAAAATGAAACCAGAAAGACATACATTGCTACAATAATGTTCAACAGGTATCAACATAATGACTTCTGATGAATTTCAATATGTATGTATACCTTCTAAATTAAATTATAATGACCCTAAGAAGAAACCTCGAAGG
>NW_008600991.1:4498-32420 GCF_000691845.1 Merops nubicus | reverse complement strand
TTATTATTACAAATACAAATATATTACAATTACTTATTACATATTATTATTATAGCTCTCACCTCTATAATTATAGTAAAACCATTGGGAAAAAAAATCCCCAAACACTAAAGACTAAGCAGCACCTGGAGGCACTGACCATTCCTGTAACAGAAAGTGGGAGACATCTGTACCCAGATGTTCAATTTGTTCCTAACAAAAGACAAACACCATTGCTACATGTGTCAAAATACTCAGCACTCTGTAAGACATTGACATAATGATGATATCATACTGCAGAGCTTAGAGACTACTGATAAAATCTGCTTTCTTCTTAAAACATGAGATTTAATTTTAGCTACTCTTGTAAGTATTAATCAGATCTCATGCAATTTGGCAGAACTTCAGTTGAGCTGGACATCAAACTACATGATTTACAGAATTTGAGCTAAAATACTGCACCAAAAGGATACGCACCTTAAATTAGGATCAAAAGCCTTGACACAAATGAGAATAATATGCCTCAGTATTGTAAGTGTCTGCAGAGGTATTAAGGAATACAAAGGTACCTTTTTCCACTCTGCCTCCATCTACTCACCAGCCACATCAAATCACTTAGGAATTAATTTAGCACAGTTTAGCTCACTAAGGATAATTTGATACCTTGAACAAGTTATCCCCAAGCTTGATTGATTTCTCCTTAAGAAATCGACTGGGTAGCATAAATACCAAGTAGTGACAGGTTGCCTATATAAACTGAAAAAAAATCCTCTACTAGCATTTTTACCACCTACGAGGATGAAGAAACAGGTTGGAAGGGACCTTAAGGATCATCTGGTCCAACCTTTCTTGGAAAATTAGATCTGATGAAAAGGTTTAGTGGTAGCATCAGGCATCAAATAAAAGTCACCAAAGGGGTAGTTATTCAAAACTGCTACGACAGCAACTACATTTGAGCCAAGGGGGTGTTGCAGGCTTCTTGCAGTAACTGGCCAGCTTCCCCTCCATACCAGGAACTCATCCACAGACAGACAGGCATAATAGTCAACGGGGACAGAACCAACAGTCAAAAGTTTGTCTGACACATCTTTCCACATCATGTTGAACTAATGGTTACTAGAAAGAAGAAGAAGGAGCAAAAAAACCCCCAATAACCCATGATTAGAACCTTATAAAAGGGCAAACAAATATATATTTTTTAAAAATCTGCAAATAACTAACTAACCTTGGAAACATTCCTTTGTTTACTCTCTTGTGTGGCTGGTCCTAAAGACTTGTGTGTCCATCTAGGCAGAGCATGCAGACTTCAGGAAAACAAGTAAAAATCCCCCAACTTTTGCTATTATTCAGTGCACATTGAAATACTGGTTGAAACAAAAGATGCATATTTCTGCTTTGCAGGATGTGAGGTCATGCAGCCCAGTACTGTAACCAGACTACACCAAATAAACTGGCAATGGCACAGATGTCAGTAATTACTGAGACATTTGATCTGGTGAGGAGAAAGGTCTCTTTTAGTTCTAGATACACATGAACAAACATTCACGTCACTTTTGGTTCAGGATGCCAAAAACTATTATGATGATTGTTTTGACATGACATTTAAAATTCTCCCTACCTAGCTACACTGATCTCCAAAAATTAGTTGAAGAATCTGTCAGTTTTCTGCAGATTTCTCTTATTACCTATTGTAAGTCACCATACTTCAAGGCATTTTTAATTGCATTAGCTTTTTGGGACTACAGACTTTACAGCAGTATAAAATTATGACTCGATGCTGTTTGGAAGCTTCAGAAAGTCTAAGGAATGGAAGTACTGAGGATGAGAGGACTTCCTCAAAAAGCATGTTTTTAAACTATGGGAGATGTGTGATAGTGGCAAGCTCTTGCCCAGAACTACCCAAAACAGTGTCATTTAACCACGACAATAAATTATGGTATAAATGAAGACTAGCTTCCTAGATGCCTGTACTCCTACCAGCTTCTCATGAGATTAGTCTCTCAGCAAATCCTAACTAAACACCATCAAAGCAGACAAAAAGCACTAAACTTTCTGGGGGCAACAAGTAGCATCTTCTCAGTGCTGCATCCCTAGTTCCCTGTCACATAAACAGCCTTGATGATCTTTAAGCAGATTAAGTAGACAACAGCTTCATCTCCACAGGAAGTGGGATTAAAGGGTTTATTGCTACTATGACAACAGCCAGGTTCTGCTGTTCTTAAAATAGTTTGGAAACCTTAGCAGTGCCTGGAAATGCATACATGCCTCCCCAACAGGGCTCATCATCTGCTAAATACAGTCCTTCAAAAGGAAATCATATTTTATAACAGTCTGCTTTCTAAAACGCGTATTTTTATCATGCTCTCTAATCCCTTGTTACGAGCACTAAGAATAGAAGGCAGTAAAAAAGGCACAGTGCTGCCATGTGGCTGTGATTACCGCTTTAGAAGTGATTATTGCTGGGAGCTGGCTGCAGACACCAGCACAGGCACTGCTCTCCCACTTCTGCCCAGGGGCAGCCTTTGTCTCCTGCCCCCTGAGAGCAATCGTGCTGCCCCTGCTGCAAGGCGGCACCTGGGGACTAACCAGCCCTCCAGCACACCCCACCCACTTCTGATCTCCTTACAAGTCTGCCCCTTACACCCACAGGGATTCTGCTGCACCCAAGTAGGAATTAATTCCTTCCTCAGAGGAAGCAGAATCTGTCACACAGTTCATTACCAAACAGGACCAGTTAAATTTGTGCCCGGGGCATGCAGCTGCCGATAGCTGAATGGTAGGAGGACACCCTTCATCTGGGTATGCTGTTGTAGCAGTGATTGGTGTTTGGCTGGTGAGGGTGGCTAAATAAACTATCGATCCCATCAGTTTGGCAGCCAACACGTTCGATGAACATCCAGCTGTGCTCTGAGGCATCCCCCAGGTTCATGCTGAGCTGTACAACCAAGCCCGTGAGAAGCACAACGCTTTGTTCTGGCAGCAGCATGACCCAGATCAAAGCGGGTAACCCTTATCTGGAACTACCCGAATCACAAAATTAACACGAACACAGAAGCCTAGCCATTGCTCCAGTCAGTTTGCATTAAAAGTGTATTTCAAAACAAAGAGAATGCAAATGTAATCCAATTACATTGGTACATCTCTTGGTGCCACTCTGAAATCACCTTCCTGCGGCAAATGGGGCTTTAAAGAGGAAGGAACCAAATTCAGAATGTCAAACTCGGGAAGCAATCGGCAGTTTCCTTACCCAAGCTCCAGTTCCATCAGCTCCTGTCACGAAGGCTGGTTCTTTTCTCTCTAGAGTTCACGAATTCCTGACATTTATGAACACAATTTGGCCTTAAACATACTTTGAGATTTCTCAGTAATTTAAAAATACCTAGCAGTGACTGCTACGGACCAAGCCAAAGTTTCCATGAGAGCTGATGCTGTCAATAGAAGAAATTATTTACCTATCCCCAAAAGATTACAGCAAACATGGAATGAAGCAAGAAAACAGGTAATTCAATGCAGTGTATTAGAAATGTATCTCCAAGTTCAGGATTTAACCTCAGTAAAGATAAAAATACTACTAAGATGGAAGCCAAATTAGGTCCCAAGTCTCACTTCTAGAGGAGGTTTTAGTTCCTAGTTCTAATAACTTTTCTTTAGTCTTAAAACATTTCATCATCCCACCGCAGGACTAGATCAGAATTAAGAAATGCACATATTCTGGCACAGCTTTGTGGCCCTGCAGTGACCCTCCAGTAAGTCCCATCTTCCTTACACTGGGGAGCCCAGAAGAGGTGACAGCACTCTAGATGTGGCCTAGCCAGTGCTGAGCAGAGGAAGGCTCACCTCCCCTCAGCTGCTGGCAACGCTCCTTCTGATTCAGCCCAGGGTGCTGCTGGGTTGTGAAGGTGCACTGTTGGCTCACTCAGCTTGCTGCCCACCAGGACCCCAAAGTCCTTCTCTGCAGGGTTGCTTTCCAGCTGGTCAGACCCCAGCATGTATTGGTGTCTGGGGTCACTTCCCTCCAGATGCATTGGTGTCTGGGGTGACTTCCCTCCAGATGCAGGGCTTTGAGTTTCCCCTTTCTGCCCAACTCTCCAGCCTGTTGAGGTTCCTCTAAATGGCTGCACAGTTATCTGTTTCATCAGCCACTCCTTCCTTTTTCTATCCTCTGCAGACACGGTGGGGGTGCACTCTGTCATCCAGATCATTAATTAAGAAGTTGGACAGTATTGACCCCAGTATTGAGCTCTGTGATATACCACTAATGACTTGCCTCCAACTGGACTTTGTGCTGCTGATCACAACCCTCTGGGCCTGAGCTTTGTGCCAGTTTTCAGTCCATCTCACTACCCACTTATCTAACCACTACTTTTGTTTGCTTGTCTATGATGATGTTAGGGGAGATGGTGTGAAAAGCTTTACAAAAGTCAAAGTAAACAACATCAGCTGCTCTCCCTTCACCCAGCAAGCCAGTCACCTCACTGTCAAGGGCAATGAGGTTGGTCAAGCATGATTTCTCCATTCTAATGACTCCAATCATCCTCTTGTCCTTCATGTATGTTTTCTAGGATGATTTCCTGTGTCAACCACCCACAGACTGAGGCAAGGCTGACTGGCCTGTAGCTCCCCAATCTGTCCCTGCTCTTCTTGAGGACAGGAGTGAAGCTTCCAGTCTTCAGGAACCTCTCCCAGCTGTCATGACCATTCAAAGACGATTGAGAGTGGCCTTGCAATGACATCAGCCAGTTTCCTCAGCACTCATGGGTGCCACCTGTCAGGCCTTATAGACTTAAGTACATCCAGTTTATTTACATGTTCCCTAACCTGGACTTTTCCAGCAAAGCTAAGTCTACCTTGTTCCAGACTTCCCTTCTGGTCTCAGGGGTATGGGATTCCTCAAGGCCAAGTCTTACCAACAAAGACTTGTTGGCAACAAGTACCACAGCCTTCCTTCTCCACGTCATTTGTCATAAGTTCCACTGCCCCATTCAGAAGGAAGACATCTCTCCCCCTTTTCTTCCCTCTAGTCTTCCTTTTGCTGTTACATAGCTGTAGAATCCTTTCTTCCTGCCCTTCACAATCCTTGCCAGATTAATCTCCAGAGGAAGGCCTTGGCTTTCCTGACTCTGTCCCTGCCAAGATCAGAAAGCAACCCCATGCTCCTTTTGGGTCATGTCTCCCCTTCCACCTCTTCTACACTTCCCATTTGGGTTTTGTTAGAAGGTCCTTTCTCATCCAGTGCAGGCCTCCTACCACCTGTGCTTGACTTCCTGCTTATCAGGATGGACCTTTCTTTAGGTCTTCTATACAGGCCTTCCACACAGAGACAAGGCAATCCCCTGAAGAAACACCTTCAGTTGCTTCAATAGCAACTTTGTTTTGTGTTTGTCCTAGTTTGTTAACTTGGACAAATCTGAACTTTGCAGTGAATACTTCTCCAGAGCATTAAAAAAAAATGCTTCAAGGAAGAAGCTCTTTTTCAATCATATTGCTATAAAATCCACACCAGAATAACAATACACACTACTGTTCATGAAGTGTTTTCTTTCTGAACATCCTATGTATTTTTCCCTGGCAATATGGATCTTCATTGTGCCAGCCAGTGTTTCATTATCATCTCATATCATTTTTTAATGCCTTAATTACACCCCTATGGGTGCTTCTGCAACAGGCTTTGACCAACTCTTTAAATGAACACAAAAAGCAGCTTTTAGAAGAAAAAGTACTTCTACAGAAATCAGTTTGAAGTTTTTCCACTGGGAAATAAAGCAGCTACTTCAGTGTCTTAAGACAGGAATCTTACTCATTAAACGTTCAAGAAAAACAGCTACACCACTTAGGCCTCCAAGAGCTTTAAGTGATGGCTTTAAAATAATATAGTAAAGGCAAGATAAGTCAGGATCCATGCAACTTTTATTTTAATAATTAGACAAATACAGGAAAATTTGCAATAATCTATCAAAACCGTATCTTATCAAGAACTGGAAAGGTGTTTAAAAAACATTCACATTCAATTCAGGTTATGTACAAACCAGTGTTTGTAAAAAAGAAAACAGCAAATACTTTGAGTGTAAAATAATCCCATCCTAGTTCCTGTGTCAGAGTTCCCAATGACCAAGTTACCACTGAGATGCAATCACAGTGCAGACACGTTCCACAGTCTATTAAACACATTTCAACAGCATCATTGCCAAAAGATTTTTTTTTTATAATAAAGCATTTTGAGAAGTTTCATCTTACAGTACCATCCACTCCAAAAGTACTTCTGCATGTTTCAGTCTTAACTGCACTAATGGCAGAACAGTTGTCATCTAGAGGCCCAGAGCACACACATGTATCTACATCTCTATAGGTACAGATATATATCTGTATGTCCAAGAAGCACCAGCCTCCTATGCCTGGAACAGGGTCTGCTTTGTACACTGAGGAGATCAGCCAGTCCTAGTGGAGCACAGCCCTTGATTATTTGGCTCAAAGAAGTCATCATCTGCCCAGTCAGAACTCTTCTGAATGTGTGCAATACCATGTGCCTACCTTCAAGACTCACCTCACACAAATGACATTAGAATTTGAGTCCCACCATAACAGCCATAAATAGATCTGACAGCATCATACACCTTTGCCATAAGAACAAAGAACAGCTTCCAGGGATCTCTCTTTTCTTTTTTTTTTTTTTTTTTGCTCTGGATTAAATCCCCCAACAGAAGGAAAAAAAAATATTAAAAAAAAAGGGAGAAATGACAGTGGCTGGGTTTTAGGCAAATCTGTAACTCAGTATTACATTTTCTCATATATTTATTTGAAGCTTAGCCAAAGAAGTAGAACAATCACTGATGTAAGCTGAAAGGGGAGAGAGAGCTGTCATGATACCCAGACTCAAAGCATGAATAGTGAAACAGTCACACAACAGTTATCAGTCAGCCTGCTTGGGCACAAGAGATCAATCTAGCTAAGGTGACACAATAGTTCTCTCAGAGCTACAGCTTAATGTGCTGTCATTAACATGCTAATTTAATAATAATGAAAACCCCCTCAGAAATGCAGACTACATATCAGTCATATAAGTCTCTCAGTTATACCAAGCTAACTGAGCTGAAATGGTTCATGATCTCAAATTAGGTTGGTGTTTTAAGACAAAGGAGAGACAAGTGACACAACCTTCATACCCGTGTAGTGACAGCTCAGATGTGAACAAAAACTATTCTCAACTGAACCTTCCAGACCCAAGTACTGAGATGATTTTTAGCTGCAAGATCTCATCTGGAACATAAGCTACGATGAAATTTAGGATCTAGCTACCATAAACCTAGAAAATTTCATCTGGTTTTTAAATGTGTACTTAAGAATTGGCAAGAAGCCAATATGTACTTTAACATTTATTGGTCCAGGCTTGAAAAGCCATTTACCCTTCTCAATTTATTTTGAGATTCAAATACATAAACTTGAACAGTTTCTGTGAATGCAGATTTTATAGTTTCCACCACTGTAACTCCACACTAGCTCAGAAATTAAAACTTCAGGACAGCAGAAGCAGCTCTGGAGAGTGGGAGACTAGCAATTTAGTGTTTGAAGATTCTGAACCCTTCCTTAGGTTCTACCACCCATTCAAATACGTGGAAAGGCTTTTGTGCATTTCTATAGATTCTAAAGCAACTCCTCATGGAGCTAGTTCTCCCACTGTGTGTATTTTAGCCAAAACCCAAGCAAGAAGGATGACTGCTGCATTTAAGTAACAACTCTTTACTGAGAGTCAGCTCGGAGGTGCAAACAGATGTGAGTGAGGCCAACCCTCAGCAAACCTGTTCTATACAATGAAACGATAGTTTGGATGCCCAATAAGACACACAAGGGAATTCTCTTAGATATAATGCTCAGGAAAGGGACAAGTTACAATAGTATAAAACCAACTCAAAAGTCTTGTAAAAAACAATACCCTCCCCCCCCCTGAAAACCAGCCCATTTTAAGTCAGGCTTCATTGCAGCAAATATGGAACCGTCACTGAAGCTAAAAACACAAGCAAGTCTGACTGGAAAAGTCAGTGTAAGCAGTTTTGATATGGCTAGTTTATTAATGCTATCCACGACGAATCAGCACACAAATGAGATGAATAAAAGTACTTTAGAGGAGACAAGACAGTATTGTTTTATGAAAATGTAAATGCTAACACTACAGTTAGCAAGTCATACCAGAAAAGAGACAAACGTTTCCAAGGACAATTAAAGTAATAGTTTCTTGGGTTTAAAGCAGATTTATACATCACAGCCTTTCTTCCCTTATTTGGGCAATGGCTGGTGAGCATCTGTGATGCCTCAGTCCTTTGAATCTATAGGCACTGAAACGAAGCCCCAGAAAAAAGGTAAAAGGAGTTTGTGTCAGGATTTTGACAGTTGTTCTACTTGGCAAGGACTCCAGTATCAAGATGTAAGTTGAATGGAATGCCCATCAACAGCATCCACTCCCTGTGCTTCCTCAGAAAATAAACTACTTGTACAGAGGAAGAGCCTACAGCAAAACCAACTTCACCTTGCACGAGTCTCGTTTCCAAGCAATTATTCATAAATGAGCTCCTTCAAATGGAGAATATATCAGAGTTTAGCAGGTTTAAGGTTTGAATTGATTCTTCTTGTAAGAAGTTAAAAATCTCATATCTTCTTTTCAGTGGATTTGAGTTGTCTTTCCTTTCTCTCCAGTCTTCGGTTCCTCACAGGAGAGGTAATTACAGTGAAGAGGGCCACAAGTTTTGCTCCTTGGTAGCACGAAGTAATGTCTCACCTAACTTAGTAGCCACACCAATAAAGATACTGCATGGAAAAAAAAAATCCCTGCTCAACCTGAGGCGTTGGATGGTCAAGTGAACAATACCTCAGGTCAACAGAACTGTAAAACACATTGAAGAGGAAAAATTTCTGTGATGCATTAGAAGTGCTACTAATAGCACTGTGGCCTCAAGGTCTGGTGAGCTAAACTCCATCTGGGAGTGCTGCAAATGTCTACTTGTTTGGTAAGAATTTCAACAGAAGGAACATATACCAACAATGCAGTCCATGCTGTGACTGTTCTCAAACACAAGGTTTGAAATGGTCTCCTAGCAAAATGATTTGCAAGAGCACAAAAAATAAGTCCTGAAATTGCTTTTAATGTAGTTTAACCTTTTAGAATCTAAGATCCAAATGAGGACCTTATGATCCAATAATGCCAAATAATTCAGTCCAAGTCTAAGTAGCTACATAAACTGGAGCAGGTGTACAGAAGGTGCACTCCATGCTTGAGGGTACAAAGTATTAAAACTGAGAAGATTCTCTAGTTCCAGTGTGGAAACAGAAAAAGAGCTTTTAAATTTACTAAACGAAGCATGCTCAGGCACAGAGGCTATGAAGTGGTGGAGCACTTGTAGAGTGACAGTACTTTCTCCCTTTGTCAAATTGCTACAAAGTCCTTCCTCGTTGCACAAAGCAGAGTCAGGATTCCACTGTCAAAAAAATGACTGCTGAAGAAGTTTCAATTGGGCTCTCTCTCTCCAAGTGGTTCCAGGGCCAAGTTCCATGTGATTTGTCAGCCTCCTCTGTTAACATCAGGGAAGTTCTGAGCACCCTTAATACTGTGAAAGTAATCAAGCTGTGGCAAGAGATCACATTGCTGGTGGAAGCATTAGCAATTTTCACACAGGTGGTCCTCACCAGAGATACGTGTATCAGATTGCCTCTGATATCACAGCAACCATCAGAAAGAAGCCACTTTCACAAAGGAAAATTCATATGGTGCCCAGTGCAGCAGTTGTCTCAGGAAAAAAACCAAACAGAACATTATTGGAGGAAGTTGTAATGATTCAGGCTTGGAATCTTGAATATTAAACTTCAGTCTCACTTGAGAACCGAGGGAAGAACATTTTCCTCCTCGCAGATTTGCTACAAAGATCCGCAGAATACCAGCCTCGGGTGTGCTAGATATAGAACTGATGGAATGCTAGCTGGTCCATAAAGGGCTGCACCAGGTTATCTGTAGCAAAGTAAAAAACTAGCCCAAAGGTTATGGAGATTGGAAGAGCTGGTAAGGCCTTCTTAAAGATGGCAAGAAGCAGAAGTGTAAGGCACAGGCCCTGAGGGGAATAAAAAACAAACAAACAAACAAACAAACAGAGGGAGAAATTAGGAAACTCTGACAAGTGAAAGATTATATACATATATACAAATATAAACATTTGTCCCACAGAAATACAAGACACAACTCATGTTTTCCTAAACTTAAGGCTGATAGACATACAGTCAATAAAGATGACAGCTAAAGCCCTCATCAGTTTGCAGTCTGGCCACCAAATGAATAAATTCCAAAGAAAAAAAACAGTAGCAGTTATGACTGTCCTGGATGAACAACTGAAACTATCCCAATTATAATATTACATTATACTCACAATTAATATGGCTACAAAACATGCTAAAGTTGTATTCCAGTCCCCACTTGCTGTTGCAGAGGCTTTGCCAACAAGGACACTGTAGAAAATGAAGTCTCCTAAACCTAGCTTTACTCCTCCTGCAAAAGTGAATATATGGCAGCATTAGGTATCACACAGTCTATTAACAGTACTCACCAGTAATTGTCAGAGAATAATACAGATTTACATTAAGTATCAACAAGACTTGCTAATAAGAATATTTTATTTTCAAAACTAGTACCACTTCTGAATCAAGTGATAAAGAAAAACTCTTGTGAAACAAGATGGCTTAGGAACATTACACCACTCAATTAATTCACCCTTTAACTAGAATTCTTCTATACTCCCAGTCTCCTGTCCGTACAAATGTGATAGATACAAACTCAGACATTTGTATTTATATTTGTTGTGAGGGGTGCTCACTTTTGGTGGTTATGTCACATTCAACAGAATATTCAATTACAATTCCTTTAAGCAGGGAGGGGGAAAACAAGTCCCTTGAAGATGATGTTTGATTTGCCAGTTACAAACTTACACTCAGCAAAATGTTCCACTGCCCTCCCAGTTTTCCTAAAGAATTCTTACTAAGCTAGTTCTAAAACACCACTTGTGATAATTATAGATCAAATCACAAAGGAAAACCCCAACACATTTAGGCCACGATGTGAGGTTTTGGAAAATTCATGAGTTAACATCTTATTGTTTTAAATAGTAATTACCCCCTTAGCAACAACTCAGGGAGCACAACACTCAATTTTTTCTGCAAACAAAAATAACGAAGATTTCCTGAACACCAGCCCAAGATATTAAGTCAGAGAGGCCAACATCAGGTCACCAGCTGTCTTCATTTGGCCTGTCACTTACTCTGTCACCTGATACAGTCCAGCCCAAAACCCAGTTTAGAGTTCTAAGAGGAACTCAGAGCATCAAACCAGAGGTGTATACCTGGTTAATCACTGGGGAAAAAAAGAAAGGAAAAAAAAAAGAAAAAAAAGAGGTAACTCTACTCTGCTTCAGCAGGCCTTCAATGTATGGCTTGTAACAATGGCATCATGAAAGCTGCTCTAAGAAGCTGCTCCAAACTTCTAGTCAGCTAATGCTGGCTGACAAGCTTGACTGGATCACTGCACATCTGTCATTACTACTTGCTCTTGGAACACAGGAAGGAGAAAATTATTATTCTGGCTATACAAGAACTTTGGTTGACCAGTTACCTATCTAAAATAGCCCAATTCCTAAATTTTGTGTGTCTTAATGTTGCTTTTCTAAGCTGTAGAAATGAAAACGGATTTGCAACACATTGAATTTGGAATTTTTGGGGACAAAGTAAATTTTAAAATTGTTCTTAAAGTAGAAATCTCTATTTTTAAACAGAAGAACATGTGAGAAACAGAGGAAGCAGTCACACGTGCTAAATATGGCAGCATCACATGGGGAGAGCAGTTTATTAGACAGGCAGACTCTAATTTATTTAGAGCTCTGCAAATCTAATAGCAGCTTCAGCTCCAACTGGAAATCACGAGTCTGCTAAAACAGGTATCTGAGGACTGATGTCATATTCTTTCCAATACACTGCACCTCTGCAACATTCTGGAAAAGAACAAGCAAGCTGCATTCTGCAGTCATTTCAGTCTCCAATTAGGTTTTAAGCATTGCTTTCTACAGAGTGGATTATAGCAGTTTAATCTTGAGGCAAAAACCATTAATGACTGCATTTAGAGGGCCTAAAATCCCAAAGAGGTGATACACCAGCAGAATGCTGCATGAACAAGACAGAAGCTAATGCAGCTAACTGCAGAATGGTCTGAAAGCAGCTCGTGCTATTACAGCTTTGAGATTGATCAAACTGAAGATCAATCTGGCCAATATTGCTCACTCCTGCATCAAAAGCAAAAGCTACCAAAAAGCAGCCCCATCTATTTCTATGAGGCATGTCAGTATTGATCATGAGCAAGAACAGCTCTTCAGCTTGTTATTAGCTCACAGGATACTGTATCTCTGCAGGCAGAACTACCAAGACTAAGATAAACTAACCAGATTTTCTAAGTCTTTCAGACACAGCATTCCATACTCACGTTCTTCAGGGTCTTCACTTGTTTGTGAGTTACTTGGTAGAGCCTGAACAGCAGCACGAGATTCAGGTGTGGATTCAATGGGTCCTATCCTGTTGTCCCTTTGTTGCTGCCATTCCTGACTAAAGCCACCATCATCTGCTTCAGCATCTTCATTCTGAGTCTGGTTTGCCGGAGCTCAAAGGAAGAAAGGCATTTAAAATCTCCTTCAGAAATGCACCTTGCAAAACATGACCATCTCCCCACATGGCAGATCACAGAATGAGGAAAAAAGATGCTTTCCATAATATTCAGCAACATCTAACATGGGCACACAGCACTACAAGACATTCTCAGTTAGGATTCTAATACTTATTTTAAAAAAATCAGGAGTCAATGTGCACTCTGCATCTATCTACATGCTGCACTCAAGCCCTAGTATTCAGTACTTCAACATAAGAGTGGAATTTCTGTGGTGACCTAATTTAAAGATCACAGTTTAAGGAATAAACTCGCAACTAATCCTCCATTAGCTTCTTTAGTCAATATTGAGAGATTGATTTTCCAGTAACATAGAAACTTTTACTGAAAATTACATATACATACACCCCTTCACACATGTTAAATTCAGAGACTCTGCTCTGCTTTAGCAAATCAACCTTATGTTTTTCATGACTAGCTGCATAGCCAAGAGGACTAGACACATCTCTGTTAATACAAATATAAATGAGTTAGTATTATGCTGTATCATCCCAATTTGATAAGCAATCAAGCTCAGTCAAGAGCTGTCATTGAGAGTCATTTCATCACTAACATCCTGGATCCCAGAAAAATGAATGCAAGAACATTAACTGCACAATAAGTAAGCAATTTCTGGAGTCTTGACAGATTCATCATTCCTAATAAGGCCTCCCTGCTTTCACTATTCTACAGCAGCCAGGATGCTTTCAAAAACTAAAAAGCAAGTATCCATAAACAAGTATTCTAATAACATTACAACTATAAAGGCTTGTCAAATTAAAACTCACCTTGTTTATCGTAAGTGGAGTTTTTGGAGACTTTCCGTTTGGCTTCTGGATCTTCCTCAGCCATGCTCACCAGCCATATCATAGTGGCTATTAAAAAATAAAAAAACCCCAAACAACAAAAACCCCAGCATAGCTAATCATCAGATGTATGCAATTCTGAGATAGTGTTGGCATCAATCAATTCTTTTTTCCTTTTTCTTTTTTGATACAACTATCTTTTGCAACAGGCAGTTTCATTCTCATTAAAGCACAGAGGTCTCTGGAACACAGCCAGGACCAGCCAGAACATGCATTTACAAAATTACTTCTATATATGAGGCCCACTTTGAAAATCTGAATCAGTGAGTTCTTTACTTTTTTCCATTAATCAGTTCTTTTATCTGCATGTAAAAAGGTCCATTAAGACTGGTACTGAGATAGCTCAATTCAGAGGCAGTATCTGCATCAAAGTTAGCTGTTCTCTGCCCTCACCACCACAAAGAACTCTCCAGCCTGGAGGTAATGAAACGTTGTCACACTGAAATGGTGTCTTTTAATTCCAGTTGTCTGGGGAACATGTCTTATGAGGAGCAGCTGAGGGAACTGGGATTTAGTCTGGAGAAGAGGAGGCTGAGGGGAGACCTTCCTGCTCTCTACAACTACCCACAAGGAGGTTAGAATGAGGTGGTTGTTGGTCTCTTCTCCTAACTAGTGATAGGATGAGACAAAATGGGCTTCAGTTGCACCAGGAGAGGTTTAGGTTGGATATTGGGAAAAATTTCTTTCCTGACAGAGTCGTGAGGCATTGGAACGGGCTGCCAAGGGAGGTGGTGGAGTCATCATCCCTGGAGGTCTTCAAAAAAACTTGTGGATGTGGCACTTGGGGACACGGTTTAGTGGTCATGGTAGTACTGGGTTGACGGTTGGACTTGATGATCTTAAAAGTCTTTTCCCAATCTTAATGATTCTATGATAAATTTATGGTTTCTCAGTTAACATCTCCTCTCACAGACCAGAACAGGCAGCTATGAGTAGTATCAGTAGAACACAGCCAGAATGAGAGATAAAGAAACCACTCCCACTGTAAACTTGTTCCTGAAGCAGCCAGTCAGTCTACAGCACACTTCCTGCTTCCAAACACAGGCCTCTCTCAGGCACAATGGTTGATGAGTAACCTCCTTCACTGGGTAGCCATATGATTATGACTAGCAACATGGAACTTCACAAGTTGTGGCATTATGTACAAATTGATACATAGGTCACAACAGCAATTTGCATTTGGGTTAGTTTGCTCAACTATGGGGGAAACAATGTATCAAAGATGACAAACTCCAGAGAAAAGAGTAATTTCTCTTGTAATGACAAGTGTAATTACTCTTGTAAGAGTAATTGTTCTGTAAGCAAATCTCTTCCTGGCAGTTTCTCACTTTCCTTCCATTAATACACAGGTTATTCAAGCACTGAAAGCTGGTAAATATTTTCTAAAAACAAGTATTCCCTTTGAATGTGCTTAATTCACAGCCTAATGACATACTTCTTTGGCCAAAACAAGGTGTAGTACCATTTTTCCTGTTCATATTTTGTAACAAAACATGCTGTCTTTTATCTTGAAAGATCTTAGCCAGAAGATGTTCCACATTTTTGTGTCAACAGTGAAGAGAAAATTGAGGCCCAAGTGAGCATATGAAGAATTCCAGATGACAAGCCTCATGTTAAAACACAGAAAAATGAGGAAAACATGTCAGCTGAGTGGGTGATTGTTTAACCAAGTGTACTTACAGGAGTAAATAAGTGCTGGGAAGAGAGTTTCATTTCTCTCTTGAGCTGTTTCAACTAGCATGCGCAGAGGACCTTTAGGACACAGGACAGCAACCAAGTCTGAAAGGAAAAGCAAACGAATCTTACATCACTGCACACATACTTAAAAAAAGAAGGTTCTTCTGTAACACTTGCAGAGACTGGAATAAGATAAAATGCTACCCTATAGAATGCAGAGTTCTGAGAGAGCCACTGGCCACAAGTCAGAAACGTACAGGAACAAGTCTTAATATTCCCAGTTATACAACCCACTTAAGAAACTACTGTAATATGTATAAAAAAATTTTAACTGTGATGTTCTTCACTTAAGATATTATGCAAATGTATCTGTGTCTCTGTGATGACTTGCAAGTCACAACCAAATAATTCACCAAAGCTACTGTTCAACTAACACCTTGGAAACACCCAACTTGCTTTCTACCACCAAAACTTTTCTTAACCCTCGTTTAATGCTAAAAGAAGATTTTAAGATAACAGGCCAATGAGGCTTATGTAACTTTTATGAAGCAGGCATGACTGTCAGTTTATTCTCACTTAAAGAAGGAAAAAAAGTGAATGTGCATGTGAAGAGAAAAAAAATCCAGGTTTATTAAGCATTGTGGGGAAATGTTGTGTTAGAATAGATTTGAGAGGTGTTCAAAGCATGTTTAGCCTAAGGGAAGAACAGCAGCTTTTGGTTGCCTCCCTCAATTCTTGTGCAGGGGACAGTACATGAAACTGGGAGGAGTAAAAACTGACTGAAAAGCAATTGTTTACAAAATAGGATGACTGCACAAGTTACTCGTATAGCTCAAAGCACAGCAGTATGAAAAACTTACCTGTCAGATGCTCCGTTTGCTTTCTCTGTTGGATGTTGATTATTTGCTAATGAAATGTACAACTCCACAAACAACCTCAGCTCCTTTTCCCTCTCTTGTTTATTTGGACAGAAAGCTGTAACATTTATGTATTAACCATGCTACTACCTTTTGCAGTTGTCCACTCACTGTATGTCTTGAAATGAATTTGAAACAAAATCTGACACCAAAAGGAACAGCTTACTTATCAGGAGCTGTATGTTGCACAGAGCAGGCCTCCTGCACCTCAGCTAGCTGTCCTAGCATCACTGCTGGTCCTGCTCAAGGGAAGAACTCCAAGTGTGGGGTCACAGGCTTTGAAATTTACCCTCCTTTCACTCAAAGCCACCACCACATTAGGGTCTTGGAATAGGATCGGAAGAGTAATTTCATTTTGCAATCACTTAGTGAACCCCAAATGCTTGGATGCTCAGGTTTGTTCCAGTCAAGGGTGGAAAGTAAGGAGGGGTCAATAGGAAGGTTTTCTCAAGGTGCTTTTTGATTCATGAGCATACACACGATGCACATTCTTCCTCCCTCTGAAGGAAGGGGACACCCAAGGAGCACACTGACCTACCAGAGCTAATCTAATCTCATTAACCCCTGCACTTCTACACCTGGACAGTCTTCACCATTATTAGTGACTTTCAGAGTGCACATTCTTGACCCTTACATGCTTCCCAAAAATTCCCAGTTATGAGCCCATCTTCACAGACACACTTAGCTGTAATGTTTTAATTATGTCTAAGTAACTGGATTTTAGTCTTGCCTGGGAGCTAAATCAGTATTTGGGATACAGAGTGATCTTCTTACCAAAACTGTCCAGTGCCCTCTAAAGTTTGATAAAAAAACTACACCTAGGTATCACAGCCATCATTTGTAATATGCATTAATGCAAATGAATTTTATTTAAAAGAATCAATGAAATAGATTGGGATACAGAGTGATCTTCTTACCAAAACTGTCCAGTGCCCTCTAAAGTTTGATAAAAAAACTACACCTAGGTATCACAGCCATCATTTTGAAAAAGTGTAATATGCATTAATGCAAATGAATTTTACTTTTATTTAAAAGAATCACTGAAATAGATCTCACAACTGTATCCTTCTAAATGTAAAATTACTTTCAGCAATGAAAACTGCCTTTAATCTTTCCTTGCTTCCCTCTCATTCCATTATTAGGCATGGATCAGGTGTTGTTTCTATGTGACCACATATGTGAGCAATTTGTAGTCTGGGCAGATCTATACCTGTATGGGACTAGTACTCAAACCAGCTCCTAAATTCTGACCATACAACAGTTTCCAAGGATTCTTGGAAAAAATGAGAAGCCAAAAGCTCCCCACCTTCACAGAAGAGATCAAAATGGCAACGTAGATCTCTTATCTCCTCCTCTCTTGAATGACTTCAATTCTTCTACCCAAAATATCTAGAAATTCCAGAAAACATGAGGGAAGATGGCATCACAGAGTCACACAATGCCCTCAGCTGCACGAGACTGATCTTGACTTAGATCATCACCTTATTTCTGAAGTCTGTAATCAACTTGTCCACTACTTTGGATGATAGCTGCCCCACATATATTTGTTTTTTAAGGTCTAGTCATAGAAAAGTCACAAACCAGAAGAACATCCCACCATAATACCTGTTACTGTGCCTTGCCCCAGACCTTACCATACACTGAAATGACAGCCAGGATAAGCCATGCAGTCCATTCAGGAAGGTACTTGATGAACACCAAGGCCATGAGGGCACTTATCATGATGAGATAAGCCTGCTGGAGCCTCAGTGGGCCCTTCCAGTGGATGCAGATCATCCCCACCACACCGAAGTTCCAGATGATCAGTGCCACTGTAATGTAGTCCATGGCAAGGTTGTACGTCTTAAAAACCTCACTGAAAAAACAGACAGAGAAAAGAATTTGGACTGCACTGGCTTAAAACAATGGAAACAAGCTACAGATGCAAGCTTCAGAATATGTATTTTTTTTTAATTTCATATTCAGTGTAGTGGAACAAATGTAAAATTCTATCTCCAGTTAGCACTTCACTATTCTCCAGAAAGGGAACAATTTTACCACTGTTTGCTTCACAACAACTCTTTCACTTTTCTGAATATTTTCATTCATGTTCTGTTTCCTTCTCAGTCAAAGCACATATTGACAGGAAAGGCCATTACTGCAAAACCAGTCATTTTGATTAGGCTCATGATTTTTAAAAATCAGAAGAATTAAAACTTGTGAGGTTATCAGGGACCTTTAAAGCCATGCATACATCTCTCTCTCTGCTTACCTGCCACCTGTGGCATGGAAACACTATGCTGACTTCAGAGTAAGATATACATGGTTATTCTATTTTACTCTTTGCCACAAACACTGCTGTGAGGCAGCAGGGATGGGTGAAGGGAAGCAGAGCATCAGGAAAGCCTCCAGTCCCTCTACTCACAGATGCTCACAGGAGGGTGCCAGCTCCATCCCAAACCTCAAGGAAGTGAGCCTGGCAACTTGTCTCTGCTCAGCCTGCACTGCTCTTGGGCAGAACACTTTGACCTTTACTTCAAAGGTTGTTACTAAGGTTAGAGAAAACACTAACAAAAAAGGGCATCACAGATCACTTTTGGCAGAAAGTAGTGATGGGAAGAACACCATTTTTTTTTTCCCCAGAGACCAAATTAAATAAGCTTCCTCAAAGTGAAGTGTATCTGTCATCATGTGGTACAAAAACATACCCAGCACAATAAATTCATGGCATAAGTCTAGTTAGAAACCCTGATCAAGCTACTCACCTTAGAGGATACTAAGTATTATGTGCAACTTTTCTTGATGTCTGGATAAAAGCAGGCTTCCAAATTTGAAAAGAAAACCACTGAATATATTTTGGTGAGAAAGTAGATTCTTTTCAGCTGACTCTTTTCTGCCACTCCCATGCAAACAGCCTTTGCATATAGAGCCCATCTAAGCCATGATGTAAACAACTGCCCCTCAGTTATAAGGCTGTGAAAAATTAAGATATTGGAAGATATACTAGCAGAAAAAGCTACCTCATGGAAGACAGCTTATTCTAGTGATGCATGTGATGGACAGCTTCTGCACAATATCAAATCCACTCATATAAAACTAAAAACCTTATTGCCTTAGTTTTCCCACTGTCATTCTTCTTAAGATGCAAGGGCTGGTTCAAAAACAAACACATACACAAAATGATACATTATAAATAGCACATAAATGCTTTAGTTCACTTACCCAAGGTAGATGAATGAGAAAAAGAACAGCAGCAAAAGAGAAGAAATTATAAGCCAGCCATGGATCACCTGGAAAAAGACAGCAGATTTTTTTTTTTTTTAGATTTGTTACTTTGAAGTTAGTATCTGCTTAAAAATGCTTTTCAGGTTGTTTTTTCCTTTTGATTAACACAAGAAAATGACACTCAAATATCTCTCTTTGGCTGTTGCTTAATTTGTGTTTGGTCTATACACATTATTGTATTTCCATTTATATACATGAATTTTAAGTGCTTTGGGGTCTTTCAACAGAGAGGTTCTATGCAATGAAAACTGTTTGTGTATTTTTAGGCCATTCTGATAACACAGCAGAAGTCTCCAGCATTAACACAGATGGAAAACATGATTCATTGCTGCACAAGTAAAAAGCCTGCTCTGAGTCCACATCATTTGCAGAGTACAGTTACAAAATTAAATGCTGGAACTCAGAAAAACCTTCAGTGCTTCTCTGTTGGATTTCAGAATTAACATGTTACTGGTGAATGACTATATAAGGATTTCTAAATTCTCTATCAATCATCTGTAGACACAGTCCCTAATTTTGATATGACAGCAGATATACATGCCCAATAATTTAACAAAAAAACAGTTTAGGGTTGTGCTCAGTGGGGATATGCATAGATTCAAACTTGGAAATGGCAGGTGTTCAGACTGCACTGAGAGAAGTGCATGCCACTCTTGAATATTACCATGCAAAATTAAGATTGAAGAGCCCTGTAACTTGGGTAATCTTTGAACTGAGAATGAAATTTATTTAGGAATTTGTCTAATTCCTAGCACAGAATCTTATACATAAAACCAGACCAAATATTGCATGTAGATAACCAGTCAGAAGCAATAATCTAGAAATGCAAGTTGCATAAGAAATCTTGCTTCAAATAGACATGCTCAGTGGAAAATTAACTGGTTAAATTAGCTGTAGATGTGCACCAGAAGAAAGTATTCAGAAACTGGTTAGAAGCTGTCTTACCCATTTCTCTTCTGCTGAAAGATGTGTAGTGTAATACACTGCCTCTTATGTTACAGTTTTTAAAATATTTTTAAAAGTTAATATAAAGTAAAGCCCACATGCACAAAAACTAAAGGAATCATATTTACGTGAGGCAACCAGGACTTCCCAGCAAATTAAGCATCTAGCTATTATGGTGTGTAATTTAGTATATTTAGTCCAATACTATATTTTTCATAAATGCTCAGCAATTTCTGAAACATTCGTTCTCTCCCTCCACACCATCTTGCAAATCACATTCAGATTTAACCCTCAGCCTAATAAAACCTGTCATTTATCTTGCTAATCTAGCAGATTGGCTTTCCATATTGGCTAATGTATTCTCAAAAAGAGTTAAGAATTTCCCCATGTAATAAGCGTGGTGCCTGTAAAGATGCTGCAGGAAAACTGCCAAAGTAGCTGCCTCAGTCCATCAAACTGTCACCACTCATAGCAAGTGGGTGGGCAGAAAACCTACTAAAGCTGAAGACTGACAGGTATCTGAACCAGAATCCAACTTGCAAACAACTTTTAAAGCTACCTGTAGATCACAGTAGTGACCTAACAAGAGTAATTTTATTTCTCTGTAAAACTAGTAGAAACCAATTTAAGAAACTGGCAAAGAAAGCTGTGTCATCTTTTTTTACTAACAACAAGACTTCTACCTGTAGTTCTTGTATTTGTAGCAAAGTCTTAAACTTTTATATCACTTAAGAAAATAACATGAATACTAATATTTCATTCTGGTTATGAGTAAAATACTAACAATGCTGAACAGCAAGGCCAGAGTTCAGCAAACGTTTATACACACTTTACATAGCTGCTGTCAACAGAACTAAAGGAAGGAGTTTCAAGAGCTGACAGAAGTTGGCGCTTTACACATTTGTTTTATTCTCATCATGTATCTCATTTGCTGTAGCATTTTCCACATCACCAGTCTCTTTTCATACAAGTGATTTTTCCAAAGTATTGAAGTTTTTCCCAGCATTTTCCTAGCAGGATACCGTGACAGGTTTGCTGCTTACTAATTAAAGAATTTTCACTCTTCATTTCACAACAGCTTCAGCACTAATTGATTGCTGGTACAGAGTTGGCTTTGCATGCTACAGTTTGAATAAAAACTAAGGATTGCAGAATGCAGAGGATTAAATGACTGACAGCAGCCAGATTTTGGTTAAACAGACTAAAACACTGACGAATGCAGAGAATAATAAAATATGTTAAAAAGAAAAGCTAATCAAAGACAATCACTTTCAAAGATGCTGGTTCTGGTTAGACTGAGGAGCTAGAATGAGGACCATGCTTAACTTGCCACATACCAGAGAAACATAGGAACCTAACAGCAGTAAAGCTGAAACAGTATTTCCTTTCCTCAAATGAGTTTTCAGATAAAAATCTTGCAAAGATAAGCAAATTATCACTACCAGCCGGAGGCCTCATCATTCTGAAGTTTTAGTACAACAATTATTTTTGTAAGGAGAAACTGCAGTGCTTTCTAAGGTCAAGAGGGAAGTCAGAAAAGTGAAAAAAGCTCAGTAAAAACTAGTTGATGCCTTCAGCACCTGAGGAGAACCGACTGGCTGCCAAGGAACCTAGCTGAAGTACATCAGTTATCTGACTTCATTAGAGCAAACAGCATTGGCAGTTTAAAAAGAGAACTTTGTCAGTTCAGATTTAACACTGCACTGTGGTAAAAGAAAAGGTTCACACTTTAAAAACCAAGCTGTATGAAGATTCAGGCAAAAATAATTTCCCCTATTGCTCCACAGATACTTTGTAAAGAGGTTTCACCCACAACCATGAAGACTAAAACCATTCTTCCCCTGCTGAAAACAAAATAAAGTGGAGTGAAGTTTTGTGCCAGTGCACGGATCCCACTGCCTGTTTTACAACTGTGAAACAGATTCAAGGTTCTGGCTTCACACTGGGAAGTTTTATTAGGACAAGTCTTGTCAGATAGGTCACGCTAAGACCAAAGGACAATGAGGAGTTTTCATGAACAACTCCTCCCAGGCAGGTGACACCACAATTATTTATGCTAAGCCCAGACATGCCTAGATGACATCATTATATGATTGAAATCTTTCACAAAAGATCCCTCAAGCCTCTGGGCTTGCTCTAAGGATATTGCCTGGCACGTGCAGCCACGCACACATCCACTGTTGGGTGACTTCTATGCTGGGGGCAGGGTGGGGAGACAGGAGCCACTGAAAACCCCTGAGGTCCTGAATAGATTTAAAATTGTAGGACCAGGTCTGTACTTTGTAGCTCCTGACCAAAGGAAGATTTCAGTGCATGGCCCACTTCACAGGAAGAGGAAGTAATGCCACCCTAATTCTAACTGACAGAACAGCCCAGCAGTGTCAGCACTGGGGCTTTGCCTCCTCGCTGTACCAACAAACAGGAGCCACAGAACCGAATCACTAGTTCTGACACTTGTGCTCACTCCTCCCTGATCACCCTTCATTTTGTTCCATCAATTGACTGCAGTCAATTCTACTTAGACTCACCTTGTAGCACCTGTATTTGTAAAGCACCACGAGGAGTATGGTCATGACGATGATGACGCTGATCATGATGGCCGCGTTGAGGATGGAGTTCAGGGCTCTCTGTCCCACCGTCTCCGTCTCTTCTGTGAAGGGAGTGTAGATGCTACAACAACAGAGAGCCAACTGAAATGCCACTGAACACACAGAGGCTTCTGACACGCGAGGCCAACACCAAATGGAATTGCAGTAATCTTTCAATTCAGAGCAACAGCTGTTTTCTACATAGGCAAAATTTTAAAGGCAACGTAGTAGCGTATTAGCAAACTTTAATTTAAAAAACAAACAAAAAAATTCCCTTACAAGCCTTACCTTTTCTACATTCTTAGATTATTACTACTACATTCTTAGATTTGCTACTTTGTAAAAGAAACAAAAACAAGAACTCCATGTTGTTTGATCCAATTATTCCCCTGCTATGAGCCACTGGACTCATGAGCCCTGCAGCTAGACCTTTATGAGCACACCACCTAGTGGCCTTGGAAGGAAAGGCTCCCTCACGATTTCAACAAAACAATGTATGGGCTCAAACCTTTTTTTCTTAAAGAAATGTCAGCCTGGGTAAAAAACCCACTTAGTTTCAAGGAAGAGGGGAGGGAAGGGAGAAACACTTACCATAAATAAAATCTCAATAAAAATAATTCTTCCATCAACTTTGATAGTGAAAAAGAATTCTGTAGTTTATTGAGATATTTTATGACATGCTTATATTAAACGAACATTTCAAAGACAAACACACTTTGAATAATTCTGACTAAATGTTTTCACAACAGAACATTTATACTGGTTTGCTGCAGGTTCTGACAGGCTCAGTGTTCTTGCTTTGTCTCCTTTCTCTCAAATCAGCTTTCACTGAAATTACCTTTTTATTTTGGCAACATTAGTATTTTTGAAAAAAAAAAAAAAAAAAAGGTTTCTATACAGGAAACCTGCCAGGAGAGTTTCTGTAAATGCAAGAGAAGTGAACCTCTTAAAGCTACCTTCCTCTTCCTCTTGCATTTCCATTTCTTCATCAAACAGCATAGGCAAATCAGAACTTGGCATATATATTACTTCATTTAAATGAGTAGTTTTTTTCCTTTTCCAAAATCTTTGTATTCTAGCAGAGCACAATTGAAATAGGTCTGGCTCAGGACTGAGTTTATTTTATAAATACCACAGGGCATGTTAAAGTATTAAAATGAGGACTAGGGTTTGAATCAAGCAGTAACAACCAAGATGTTATCCCCACTGGTCACCAAGCAGACAACAAACGTCAATTGTACCACAGATATAGAGTCTGGTTTCTGGGAAGAATAAAACAAAACTATTTTCAGGCTGGTGAAGGGGAAAAGGGAGGCAAGAGGGAATTCACTGCTTGGATTAGACTCCTGAAGAAATGGCGATTAAAGGAAATTATCTGAGTCCACTGAAAAGAGAGGGGGGAAAAAAATGATACATACAGCTGTCCATCCTTGCGCGTATAAAAGCTGACAGACTTGATGGTTGCAACAACGACCACCATGCAAAGCGTGACAGGTACAAACAACATAATCACATGTTTTGCCCCATATTTCAGTGTCAGCTCCTCATCTTCTTCTTCATCTTTGCTGAACGTTGTTTTGTGGCTGCCCATTGGTCTCTGACTCAGGATTGTCATTCCTTCTGCGCTCGCTGTTATCATGGCGACGTCTCTCACTGTTGTCATTCTGCAACACATCAAAACCAGTTTCCTCATCAGGTATCCACAAGCCCGTTCTTGTACACTAAGCTAAAGATGATCTTGAGGGGAAAATGTGGAAGGTAATATTTACTGTCCAGAACACTTGCCACAACAAGGGCTTAAACAGCAGTAATTACTTGCATCACATCGTTACCAAAAGAATGGGAGCGCCGGGTTGTGTTAGAAGCACTTGTATGAAAGCCAGCAGCAGCTGACAGGAGGCTGGTGGCATCTAACAGCCATGGGTACCTCTCCCCCACACAGAACTGGAAAAGCCAAACAAAGAAACTCAGCCTCTTCCCTTGGTCCACGCTACAGTTGATACAAGGGTGTGTGACAGTAGATTACTCATAGGTCAGCAGGAGTTAATTAGATCTGTTCCTGCAAATAATGCCAAACAGACATTTATGACCCTAACTCCCTGAAAATCCCAAGAGAATTTCTACTTCCCTTACTGTGTTACTCCCACTACAGTGCACGAACTAGGATATATGTAAAAATGGAGTTTCAGGAGGTACTGTACTCTTGCATTTTTACTGAGAATGACAGAGAAATTGTGATCAAACTGAGGGAATTCTCATTCTTTATACTGGGATGTGATCCCAAAGTTTTAGCGTGATGAGCTAAGGGTGCAGATTCTTCCCCTCCCTTCCCACGGCCACTACTACCACATCCTGTCACTGAAGAAATTCCCACCACCCTTGTCAAAAAACATGAAAGAGCCTCTCAGCATTCCTGATGCTGCTACATGAAACATCAAGGGTGTAATTCAAACACACGGACAGAGGCAAACTCTCAATGGAATTAAAGTTAACCACAAGCAAAACCACCACCTGGGAACACCATCTACAAGTAAATGATCAGGCCTGCACTCCTGGTGCCACACACCTTTTGCCTCCTCTACAAGAAGCCCCATCAGCAGAGGACACTCAGCCTCTTACATGTTGTGTGCACACAGAGAGCACACAACAGCAGACTGAGACATGCTTCATCTCTGGTGGACTACAAAGAAATAAAACAATTTTGCACCAGTCACTCCAAACAAGCCCTGAAGTAGAAGAGTTTACACAGACTGCTCTTTCTTTTACCAAAGTCAATGCTGTACTGTTCCCATTCCTTTCACTCAAAAGGTTTAACATGAGTCATAACACAAAAATGTTCGATTCCTTACAAAATTAATCTCTTCTGAATTACTTCATTTACAAACAGCTCAGTTTCAGTAAAGTGCACAAAATCAGCTTCAGATTAAAATGTACAATAAACTGAAGGAAGACACCTTTTACAATACCTTTAAAATATCACTGAGTTTTAGCAAAATAGCTCTAGATTTAAGATAGGGCACTGAAAAGAACCTAATGTATTTCTACTTAAGTACTCTGCAAGTACTGCAAGTAATTTTTTCCTTAAACATGCAATATTAAAGTCCCACTACCTGTTCTTAGCATTTCCAAACATAACTGCTGACTTGTATCTCATTAACTCACTGTGGTTTTCGATGGATCAATAGTAATTTGGGAGATTCTTCATGCAGAATTTTCCTAGCCCCACCCTCAGAAAAGAGAAGACAATAAGTCCACGCTCAGGAACTCATAGTGGGGTTTTCAAAAGCACTTAAGTGACTAAGGAGTACAGGCCCTGGACTTCGAACTGCAAACACTGACACTGCTAAAACCTTGGTTGAAGCTTTACAACTTCCCCAACCCATGAAAAATTTGCTTTCACAAAACATTACAAAGTAACAATACACATCAAAAGCTTTGCCTATTTAGTCCTTTTTTCGTACTATCCTCAGGATGAAGCTCAACAGGGTTTCAAGAACTGTCCCCTAAGAAAATTTGCTTTCTTTTTCAAAAAAGGAATCTGAACAAAAAGGGAGAAATTTATTTTTTTTTAATTAAGCAATTAAAACTATCAGGCAAACAGATTTTCAGAATTAACGTTTTAACTTCAATTTGAATTTAAAACCATTAGCTTAAAGTTTGTCCTGAAAAAGATCTCAGGTTCAATATTATTTCTTACTAAATGAAAGATTCATTGAAATCACTCAGTATTTTGTGTGAAGTTGGAAAGAAACAGGAATATGGGAGAATGGAAATAAAGAGATTATATTTAATTGCTCTGAAATGCTGGTTGCAACCAAACCTCTTTCTATACAGCTCAAATGTAACATTTTTCACTTTGGTAGTGAAAATACTCTATTTCTCTCAGTCTATAATATGCTTACAATAAGCTTACCTGTCTAAATAAACTAAGATGATCAGAAGTAACACCCCACTGGAGATGATCAGAGCCTTGGAACAGTTCACAAGTATAGCAGACCTAGTATTTAGGTTTATGCACACTTGCAGAAAACACTGCACTTTCTGTGCTGTAAGAGCAGTCCTGCATGGGCAAGCACTTGCCCCCATCTTATGCCCAGAGATATAAAAAGTAAAATAAAAATATACAGCTTTGCAAAGCAAACACAGAAACAGCCAAAGACTGATTAACTAACACACAAAACCCTGCAAAACCAAACACAGAGAGAACAAGTGAAGAAATCAGACCAGTATGTACCATTTTATCTCCTTCGCTAGTCAGGAACAGAGACACAATCACAAAACACCTCCACACACGAAAACAGAGTGCATGAAAACCAGGCCAGCATCACAAGAGCCGTAAGAGTTATTTTCTCATTTGCTGTTAAAACTAGAAGAAAAACCCAGTTGTCCTTTCAGGCTACTGAAGTGTAATTGCAGCTAAATGCGACACGCGCGTGCCCCACGCCTTAAAAGAACAAAGTGCACTCATGTCCTACCTGATCAGTATTAAACAGGGCAGAGGCCACGGACTCTTGCTGAAGTGGAAGCAAAGGAACACACTCTTCACTGTCCTCAGACATAGTTAAAAGTGAAAATTCTGAAGCTAAAAAGTCAGTAACACCTGTTGTAACACCGTAAGCAAACGTAAGTTACTAACTACGCGCTTTCAGGTGAATCAACAACATCAAAAGCAAACGACAGTGGGGTTTTGTCCTATCAGGAAAATAGTTAATAGCAAACCCAGAGCAATGCCTCTGAACTAAGAGATAAAAACCTACCATATTTGATAAAAAGTTTTCATTTATTAAATCCAACTTTATCCACCAGGAGCAGACCGCCCTGCCCGACACTGGGCACAGACTCGAGTAGCTCTCCCAGACACCATTTACATTCAAAGGTCACTAAGGAGTGACAGATATTGAAGACTGGGGTGAACTCTTGGGGTGTGCACATGACAGAACTTGGGGATTTCACATGCTGGCTGTTAGCCAC
>NW_008600991.1:0-4467 GCF_000691845.1 Merops nubicus | reverse complement strand
TCAGCAGGAGAGGGTAGTAGTTAGGTAGCAGTGCTGGGATTTTTGCCTCTATGTACAGAAACAAAGCGGACGTGCAGAAGGGAGAAAAATCATGACAACAAAGTATTGAAACTACACCTAGAGTTATGCTTGAACGTGGAAAGAAAAAGCACTCGCAGTAGTTATTCATCAGCACAGACTGTTAGTGAGAAGTAAATAGATTCATCCATTCCCCATGGCTGGGAAGGAGCACCACCAAGTTACATGTAAGGATGGTGAGCCCACAGGTTATTGCTGAGCTCTGCCTTTGTAATCTGGCAGCAGTGTTCAATCAAAGTTCATCTCTCACCTCTCCAACATGAAGAGAAACCTTTTTTGCTCCCTCTGAAGTAAAAGCACAAAGGATGTGGTAGGAAAGTTTCCACTTTATTATTTACATTAAGATTCTAAAGCTAGTCACAAGTGGTGTTCCCCAGGGCTCAGCTTTGGGGCCAGTCTTGTTTAGCATCTTTATCCACAATCTGGATGAGGGGATTGAGGGCACTCTCAGTAAGTCTGCAGATGACACCAAATTGAGCAGGAGTGTTGATCTGCTTGAGGGTCAGGTTCTACAGAGTGATCTGGACAGGTTGGATTGGTTGGCCAAGGTCAACTGTATGAGGTTCAACAAGGCCAAGTGCTGGGTCCTGCACTTAGGTCACAACAACCGCAGGCAATGCTCCAGGCTTGGGGAGCAGTGGCTGGAAAGTGCCTGGCAAAGAAGAACCTGGGGGTGCTGGTGGACAGATGGCTGAAGATGAGCCAGCAGTGTGCCCAGGTGGCCAAGAAGGCCACCAGCATCCTGTATCAAAACTACTGTGTCCAGCAGGAACAGGGAAGTGACTGTGCCCCTGGACTCAGCACTGGGCAGGTCACAGCTTGAGTACTGGTTCGTTTTGGGCACCACAGTATGAGAAAGACACTGAGGAGCTGGAGCAGGTCCAGAGAAGGGCAACAAAGCTGGTGAGGGGTCTGGGGAAGATGTCTTATGAGAAGCAGCAGAGGGAACTGGGATGGTTTAGTCTGGAGAAGGCTGAAGGGAGACCTTACTGCTCTCTGCAAATGCCTGAAAGGAGGTTGTAGTGAGGTGGGTTTCGGTCTTTTGTCCCAAGCAACCAGCAACAGGACAAGAAGAAATGGGCTTCAGTTGCACCAGGAGAGGTTTAGATTGGATATTAGGAAGAAATTCTTTCCTGTAAGAATAGTGAGCCATTGGACCAGGCTGCCCAGGGAGGTGATGGAGTCACCATCCCTGGAGGTGTTCAAAAAACACGTGGACATTGCACTCTGGGACATGGTTTAGTGGCCATGGTAGTGTTGCATTGATGGTTGGACTTGATGATCTTAGAGGTCTTCTCCAGCCTTCATGATTCCATAATCAGTAAGGTCTTAAGTCAGACTGACTTCTTATTTAAAAATAAATTTTCATATGCTTTTTATCTTCGATACAGGAGGATGCTGATCCAAGATAAAGACAAGGATTTTTCAAGATTCTATTTTAACTGCTGGACTGCATATGAGAGTTCGAACAGGGATCAAAACATTCTCTTGAATTACTGCCATGAACATGGCTACAAGCAGCTGAGCCTCACAAGAGCATTTCTGTGTCACACGGAAACCTGATACTCAAGAGCTATAGCAGGAACAAAGGGAGGGTGACAAAGAGAGCCTGCACACCACACCCAAGCAGATCATCTAAACTTGGTTTTACCAAACCATAGGCAGTAGAAGTACAGCTTTAGCACCAATTATGTGCTTAAGCCTTTCAAAGCAATCATGCAAAACTTTATGGTTTGATCTCCCCCTCAAAACCTCAAGAACTCTGAAAGCACCTGGACAATAATACACAAGACAAGACAGTGCTGGTCTTCCTGCAGAGCAGTCCTCCAGCAACAGCAACAGAACCCAGGCTTCAAGCTCTGTCTAGACTAAAATTAACTCTGTGACTGAGAAACCTGTGAAGAAAGTGGACCACAGCCAGGATAGATCAAGAGAACTCATGAAATACTCTAAAGGTCAATGTTTGCCACAGGAGCGTCCCGCCCCATTTTCTTATTTTTCTTGAGGGCTTGGTCACTCCAAAACCACTTTAAACTGGGAGGAGTCTTATCTGTACACAAAAATGAGTTTAGAACATCAGATATTCTACAGAATACTTCTTTCCACACTGCTTATCACAACAGTCCAGACAGACAAAATTACTCCCAGCAAACTGATTTCTAGAGTTCTGAACTGTATTTTCCTTCACACTTATAATTCATCCTGATTTAACTGCTACCAGGAAAGAAAAGTGTTTGTTACGTACGGTATTGCTGAGATGGTTATCAGGGAAGTTTTCTGTCAGCTGCCCGTGCTGAAACTGGGGTAAATGTGCAGACAGTTCTGTCATTTGGGCTGTCCTCTGGAAGCCACTTAATTCTACACAAAAGGGATCCTTCCTCTTGAGGTGCTGAAAGGAAAAAGATGTGTAAAAAGCCTTTATTCTTACATGACCAGGTTCTCCCTCCCTCCCCCAGGTTCTGGAGTTCACACAGACCAAAGACAACCATTTTCTGTTGGCACCATGACACAGAACTGTACTGCATCTACCAGCAGGTTGCAATAGGGATTTTCCAGCATAAAAATAAGATCGTCTAGGTGTTATCAAATTAGTTCATCAGCCACGGAAGTAAGCCAGTAACAAAGTAATCGTTCAAAACAGTTCTCCAGTCCTTCTTGTGCAATAAACCAGAAGCACTGCACGCCTGCTCACAGCACACCTTGAATGTTTTCATCTCAGCAGAGTACAATTGCTCCAGGTTGTCTGGTTCTGGACAGCTGATAAGCTCAAGGGGAATCTTCAAGGAAAGATGACCAAGTTACACTTGATCATTTAAAATCTGGATACATCTCTAATACTGTAATGCCCTAAGAGTGATCCAGAGCTACAGAGAAGAGTATTCCAGCTGAGCCTCAAGAACTAACATGCATTCACTTCCAAACTGGTAGATTTTATGTGTCACCTGAAATGTACATAAACATGCCACATGCTTCTAACAGCTTGGCAGGTTCTTCCATTGAAAAGTCACATGCTAACATTTTATTATGCCTACATGAATAAACCACGTGCTCCATAACAAAGGAAGGTAAAGCAATACAGGGGGAAGAGGAAGAAGGGTGATGTAACTGAAGTTTCAGAAAAAACATAATTTTAAGAAAGTATGAATAGGCCTAGAAAATCACTGGCTTGGCTACACAAGATGTAGGGAAGTGACTAAACCAAGGGTGGGTGCTGGTCCACACTCCCATCCCAAGTGGCTCCTGCTCCTACCCTGTGCCAACACCAGTACTCAGCAGTCCTCTTTTCAGTAGATTTAACTCACTAAAATAGAAGAAAACAAATCCAGGAAAAGAAAACAAGAATATTTTCCTTCTGTTTTAGTGTACTCAACTAATGTACAGGTCCTTAGTTAAAGAGTTAAGCCTATTTTTGTACATATTAAGATGCAGAAGCTGTTTTCTCTACTTACAAATAAATGTGTATCTTACAAGACTGGTGTACAGGGTGTACTAACTTCAGCAGGGATGTAGCTTGCACTGAAGAGCCATTAGGAAGCAACACAATTTCACAAGTCTAGCAGGAGGGAGCAGGCAAACTCTTTGGAAAAAAGAAAGACAATGCAGTATTCCCTAGAATGGCTCTCTTCCACATCTGTAATTAAAAAAGCTCATCTAATTTAAAATATAATGAAATGCAACATTAGATGAAAATCAATTGGCATTATGCCGCTTTTACTTTCAAAGTTTTTGCTCTAATTCTTTGGTTGGGCTACAGAATATAAACAATGTTGTTTTAAGGGTGCTAGGGGTAAAAACTCTGTGACTGGCCTACTACAGAGGAAAAGGTTGAGTATTTTTATCCAGATGTGAACCAACAGAATAACATTTTTCACATGACAGCAGATGAAAATTCTAATAAAATTTGATAAAAGAAAACAAACCAAAGTCAAAACACCAACCCACAAGATTCTATTTAAAGGCTGGTACAGAAAACCCACAAAAAAAACAACAAAAAAACCCCCAGCTACTGAGGAGCAGAGAGAAGCTGCAGAGAGGGAGGAGTAACTGCCAGAAGAGTTACACTGAAGTGTGAATGACAGCACCAAAACTCAAAACTTATGGTTTGTTAAAACAATCCCTTTCAAAGACTTAAGAGCTCCAAAAAAGGATTCAGAGCATGTTCCCAAAGAACTTTATTTTCTATTTTTCAATAAATGAACACTCTCAAGGTTGAAATTTAAATATGAATGAATGAAATCGGGAAATAAATTGCATGTAAACACACACAAATGCCATTTTTCACTTGTTTTACCAGAAAAGGGCGTCACTAAAATATTTTTTCTAAGGAAGCTGTTAATATTGAAGCAGCCTAAGAAGTTCTCCCTTACTTCCTTTGGCTTTCTTTAGCAG
>NW_008600990.1:17913-63456 GCF_000691845.1 Merops nubicus | reverse complement strand
CTTCCGCTCTCCTCCCTCCCCCGGCGCGGCGCGTCCCGGGCTCTCCCGTTCCCCTCGTTCCCCCCTGGGCATCACCCGCCCTAGAGCGCTGGAGGCGTGAAGGATCCCGTGTCGGCCACGGTGCAGGTGGTTTTCTCCGGCAGCATTTTCTGTTGAGCGCGCTGGCGCGGCCCTGACGCGGGGAGCGTTTCCCTGGCCCAGGGGCCGCCGCGCTGGTTCCGCGGAGCGAGGCTGTATTGCCCTGTTGTTTTCCGCTGCCACGTGTTGTTGTCGGTACCGTGCGACAGGTGGAGCTTTCAGGTTCCGCAGTGGCGAGCGTTTGACGTGTCGCTTAAAGGCGGAACAGCTTCTGCACGGTCCTGCGGATTCACTCCGCAGCCGCTGGCATAGGAAAGCCTCTTGGTTTGCCTTTTGTTGCTCTGGGTGATGTCAAAGCTGAAGACCTCAGTCTTGTAGTTAGTTCCTTCTAGTGACCTCACTGTCAGGTTATGTTGCAAATCCGTGTTATCCCAGTAGCTGCCATTTTTAGTGGGTGGTCCTTAAAATTGATATTTTTGAGTTTATTGTGATTTTGTCAAGTTCAATTTTTATATGAAGATGAAAAATCACTTGTTTTTTCTTTGTTTTCACTTTGAAAGGCATGATGTTTTACTTTTTTTATTAATTATACTCTTACTTTGTATTTTGGTAGCATCTACAAACTAGCCCTAGGTCTCATAAATGGCACTTCATAATCTTATGATGTTGCTTATATATTTTTTATGTGAATGGGACTGAGTACAATTTTTACATTAATTTTTAGTGAGTATTGGAACATCAGATAAAGCAAAGTGAAACTGGGTGCTTTCTTTCAAATCTTCAACTTGTGCCTCTAAGTAGTATTACTTAAAATTAGTTGCTAAGAGTTGCTATGGATGTCTCTTAGTTAATAAATACATGTAAAAGATTTGCTAGCAGGTAGCTAATCTGAACCAATGACTTGCATTTAAACCTGTAAAATTTGCAGGTAGAAGGGTAACTTTTTTATTTATAGCGACTTGATAAAATGACTGCAAAATCTGAGGAGTACCTTTTATCTCATTGCCATAACCGTTAAGCAGCTCCATTTTCTAGTTGCATTATATAATTAATACTTCAGCCATATTTAAGAAAAAATGGTAAATAAACAGAAGTCAGAAAGGTGGTGCCGTACTCTATGTGGTGTCAGTTCCATACCAGTACTACTAAATATCAGGTACAGATTTTTGCCACCTTCTATTCTAGAGGATGACAATTTATTCCTCCTAAGATGAAGCAAGTAACAACAATTTAATTTTTTTGCTTTTGCTAACTGCTCAAGAGGGTCTGGGTGTTACGCTGAGGTCTATGGTGCTGTTAATATGTACTCACTGGTCTATGCATGGGCAGCTGTGAAGCAACAGCAGTAGCTTCTGCAGGTCAGAGAGGATCTGCAGGTGGCTGTTTTGGGAACATTAAACCTCAGAGGTCGTTTGGACTTGGAAGTCCTGTTGTCTGTAGCTTCCAAGGCAGAAGCGCTGTCGTAGTTGGATGACATTCTGCGAAGGAGCAAGGCAGCATATAGGCAAGGAGTTAATCTGTGCAGATTTTTTTATTACAAGAGTGTGTAATTCTGGCATGGTTATGTATGTTTAAACTGGTAATCAGGTTTGTGTTCCATTTGTGGAAAAACATCTATCACTGGGTTTCTCATAAACAAGTGACTAAAACCGGTGTCTTGCAGACAAGGCCAGCAGGATGCAAGCTGTGCTTGACTTGGTAGAAGTTGTGATTGTGCTCAGTTCAAGCTGTGCTGTTAGTGTCATATCCTTTTAATCATAGAATAAACTTATATGAATGATGTTTAAAAATGTCAGATTTCACAAACGACACATGGTTTTATGTTGGTCACTTTTTTCTTAAAGATGTTCTGTAACATTTTTAGAGAACCTTTTAACTCTGTTTTCTGGAACAAACCTTTGATATTTATTAGTGGGTACCCTCTGGCTATAGAAGCACTTAGAATCTCTCTTATGATGCCCTATCTAGACTTTGCTGAGACAAAAAGTACATAACAAAAAATAAAACAGTACTTACACGTTCTCACCAGCTTTTCAGAGAAATATGGGCAGCCTTAAAATAATGGTAAACAAACTTGTGCTTTGAGGTCAAATTGACTATAAAGATAAAGGTAATTTTTTAAATAGTGACTTGCTGTAGTTTGTAGTTTTCAGGAAACTGTCCAGATGGAAATCATTAATTTTTATCCAGTACAGATAGGAATAAGTTGGCCTTTCCCTGAAGATTTAGAGCGGAGGAAAATGCATGCACTGGGCTGGGAGCTGTAAACAACTGTTTCACGATAGCCAGTTTCCGTGATGCCCCTCTGCATGTATCCTTAGTGAGCAAAAGCTTCACCTCTAAGGGTGAAGGACAGTAGTTTGGTGGTCATTTCTGTTGCTTCCTGTGTTGCAAACGTAGCAGTCTGTTACAAGGCTGAAAAGCTAAGGAACCTCAGAAGTGACTGGCCTGTTGGAATGGCCGTTGAGAGCATTTACAGAGTCATAACCCAGTATCACAAATAGTCTGTCTGTATCAAGTGGACACGAAATGGAGGACGGATCCTGCGCACCTCCCATTTTGTTCTGTACTGGCATGTAAGCAGATGCTTGTATTTCTGGTGTTAGTGGGCTCTTGTTAGTGACACGTACAGAAGGGAAGGATCATAGATGATAGAATTGCTTTGGTTGGAAAAGACCTTTAAGATGAAAGGAAGAGCAGGATGGCTCAGCTGGCTCAGGCACTGAAACGTGTGGTACCCAAATTAAAGCTTTAGTGTGTTGTGTTTGTACAGTTTAAGTTATCACATCACTTCCGGATGCATTTTGTAAAAGGAAGAAGGGAGCTTTATCTTGTTTTTGTTTATTATTGTGTTGAGTAACAATGAATTAGTCTCTTTAATACTAAAAGTTTTCAATTCTTGCAGTCATACAGTGGGCCCACAGTGAATATTGCATTGCTATAGCCTCTAACAGGCACAATCTCTCCAAAATTATTTGTTGTAGGATGTGGACCCTAAATGTTACATATTTGGGGTCAGTTTTCAAATGAAGTTATTTCCCTAATTTCAGATTGCACAAAGTTATCAGATTTTGAATTAATTTAAAATTCTTGCTTCCTTAGTGGTGTGGTTTTGTTTGGTGCCTCCTCATGTGGAAATAAATGAGTTTCCACTTAAGTTTTGTTTTCGTTACCTTTAAAAATACGTTTAAATGCTTGACTAAGTACAGTACTGGCACTCCCAGATGTTTGTGTTCCATAAGACACTCCAAAACACTCGTGTGGCAAAAAACGCTATTTAATATGGCCACTCTGACTGTAACCTTGCATACTTTGTAAGGGGGAAAAAAAATATTAGAAAGAAAATTTTTCCTGTTCTCATTTCCCTAGGAAGACGTTGATGTTCCCAGTAGGCGAGTTTTGATTACTGGTGCTACGGGACTCCTTGGCAGAGCTGTGTTCAAAGAGTTCAATGAAAATAATTGGAATGCAGTTGGCTGTGGATACAGGAGAGCTCAGCCCAGATTTGAACAGATTAATCTTCTTGACTCTATTGCAGTTCATGACATAATCCATGAATTTCAGGTAAGTGTCTGTAGCATGAAGTAGATGGGCAGGGTACTTTATACACCTAGCAATCAGCTGATAGTGCTGATACTGAGTTCTTGTGGCTCTAGTGGGGCTAATGCTTTGGCAGAGCTCTGAAAAAAAACTATGGCTGTCTTCTGTGCCACATCGGGCGGGTAGGTTTGCTCTGTGGATACAGCTCTGAACTTTGCTGTCGTCACAAGAAATAGGCTGCAGGTAGCAGATGTACTTCTCAGCACACTTACACTGATAGTGGAAGATACATGTGTGAGATAAATGGGAACTATTGTCATAGTAACATGTCAATAAGCAGTTCTTTTGAAGTTGAAGAACATTTCAATGCAGCAGCAGTAACTGCATGTCAGTCATGCAGTGCAGTAAGAAGTCTACTGCTATTTCAATCTAACTTGCAAGGGGAATATAGAAAACCTGAAATACATAGTTTAAGGTGCCATTCTATAAAATAACTTTTATATTCTATTTTACATTCTATAAAATAACTTAGTCTGAATATGTCAAATAATCCCTGAGTAAGTGGCTTATCTAAAAATTTCAAGTACTGTTACTTGTGTGTGTGAGATACATATTCTATTATTCTTACATTTTATACTGTTACACAAAGTTTAAAGAACCCAACAACTTCAATATTGCTGTGAAGTTGAAGCTACTGACAATTATGGTTGCAAAAATTAATGATCTTTTTTTTTTTTTTGGTGTCTTGAAGCAGCATTGTTCTATTTTACTTAAGGAAAACGTCCTCAAAATGCCATGATTAAAAGTAATACTGTACTACTCATAACTTAAGGAAATGCCTTCTTGCCTGAGGGAGTTAATCAACTGAGTTAGGGTGCAACTGCAATCTCTTGGCAATGTTTGTTATTTAAAATTAGTCTTTAATTTCCAGCCTCATGTTATAGTACACTGTGCTGCTGAGAGAAGGCCAGATGTTGTAGAAAGCCAGCCAGATACTGCCTCTCAGCTCAATGTGTCTGCTTCTGGGAACTTGGCAAAAGAGGCAGGTAAGGACACTGTCTAAGGGATTTGTTTTCTTGTTAAAATACTTCATTTATTTATGTGGGGAGATAAATAGAAGTGCCTGAAAGTACTGAATGTCCTTCCTGTACTGAGTGTGTGCTTGATCCGTTTTCTGTAAGGGCAGCCTGCATGTCTGTGGGAAGGATCTCTGAGCAGAGAAAGCAGGAGTGCCTGGGGCTAGAAGATGATGTCCTTTGGAGATAAGTTTTAAAGGTTTATTGGGCTTTCAAATAAGGCAAGAATTAATATTGACAACGTATAAATGTTTTCTTCCTAGCTGGAATTGGAGCATTTCTGATCTACATTAGCACAGACTATGTATTTGATGGGACAAGCCCTCCGTATAAAGAGACAGATGTACCAAATCCCTTGAATTTATATGGTAAAACCAAACTGGAAGGTGAAAAGGCAGTCCTGGAAAATAATGAAGGTAAGAGTACACTCAAACATTTTTCAGGGAGGCTTTACTTTTCTTTCTTTTAAACATAGTTCTATATTAGCTTAATAAAACTAATAAGTCAGTGTTAAAGTTGCAAGACTGGAAATGAGATTCAGAAAAGAATGTCAATAGGAGTCAGTGTCATTGTTAATAAACACTTCCTATTTCTTATAGGTTAACTAAATCTTTCGTTCTTACTTGTTCTGGTCTTCAGTTGTGTTACTAGCCTCTGCTGATGGACATTCACAAGCCTTTGCTGTGAATCAACTGTTCCTAAGGAAAGACAAAACACATCATCAGTGTATTGTAATGGCACTATCTTTACCACCCTTAATATGCATCCAGTGTTATTTAGGGGGACATGTTGCAAGATTAAATAATAATGCTGATAAAATCAAACATTGGGGTTTGTTATTACTCTTTTGGTCTTCTTGTTTATCTCCTGTTTGCCTCCCATTACATAAGCCATCAGGCCATCCATTTTACTTTTACCTACCTAGCTTACCACATGTATCAGATGGCTGTTTGTAACACTTTTTAAAGGGTTAACGCTTTTTAAAGGGTTAGTTAACATGTTTGTTGTTATAAGCAACTAATTTTTTTAGATTTATTATTTAAATATTTTCCTAATGAAAATTTGTGCTCAACTTTACTTAAATGAATATGTTCTCTTGCATTTACATTTTATTTCTTGTCTAAAAGAGAGATTAGGTTGTTTCTAGTAAGTATGCTGTCAGTTTCCATTCACAGATAATAAGGAAAAAGCACTTCTATTTTTTCAAAGAATTTGAAGAAAATAATCTCTGTGCATTTGCAGAACAGGCTTCTGATATGTCGCTATCATACTCACACTGTGGGTCTGTTCTGCCTAACCAGAGGACTAAAAAACTGATGAATTAGTGTGATGCTCTTTCAGTGAGTAAATACACACTGTGCTTTAAAATAGATAGGCCTTAATATAGGTTTGATCTTGGTAGATCCTTCCCCTAGCACAGCACTTTAGTTCTGTTTCGTAACCTTTATGACTCTCAGGCAGCTACTGGGCTGCAGCAGTGGTATTATTAGCAGAAGGAATTTTGAGGTGGTGCTGAGAAAGATGTTTGAAAAAGTCAATTCCATTTTTTCATATAAATATAAACGTTTTACAATTCAGGAATCTCCACTAATTTTTTTTTTTTTCATATCTTTGAAAAAATATATTTTATTCTGGGTAGGAGAGGATACAATTTATATTTAGTACTAATGCTTTTAAAACTAAAAAGTTTCATCAGGTCTTCAGAAACACTGGTAGTGAAGCTGGTGCTCTTCAAGTCTCAGCTCACTGAGAACAAAAGGAAGCCAGTCTTTTTGTCAAATAATGAATGCTTCTAAAGTTATTAAAAACGAGATGATTCAAGCAGCGTTTGGTTGGTATTATGATTAGGCCAGTCCCTTTTTCAGTGGTGGATGCCCTGCCATAGGACATGGGGCAATGGGCAAAAATTAGAATACAAGGAGTTCCACCCTAAATATCAGAAGAAAACTTCTTCGCTGTGAGGGTACCAGAGCCTGCAACAGGCTGCCCAGAGAGGTTGTGGAGTCTCCTTCTCTGGAGAGATTCCAAACCTGCCTGGGCACCATCCTGGGCAGCCTGCCCTGGGTGACTCTGCTGGAGCAAAGGGGCTGGACGAGACGGGGTGATCGCCAGAGGTCCCTTCCAACCCCTACCATTTTGTGATGTAAAGAAAGGAATAATGTTATTTGCTGAGTGACCAAATAACTGCTTTTAAAGCCACAGGAAATCAGTGTTATGTTGGCACTGTTATTGTATTTTTTTTTCTCATGTAAGTTCTTTTGGCTTACATACCTGTGAGAATGATGTTTGTTAGCTTTTTGGGTTTGCCTTCTTAATAGCTGTAGTATTTTCGTACAAATCTTGAAGAATTGCAGTGATTTGGTGACTTCCACATCTAATTTCAGGACTTTTTGTTTTAAGCAAAAATATCTGTATTAGTTTTAATGAATTTGTCATAACCTTCTTCAGTTTCCCCTTGAAGAGGCCTTTTGAGTCTCCATGACTGAGATAGACTGGTATGATGTATTTCATGGTAAAATATCCTTCTCTTGGCACTTGTTTGCCTTTAATTTCTCAAATAACTGTCTCAAAATCAAATATTGTTTGCTACTGTATTCTCTGAACCTATTCCTTATTTGTCAAGCTTTTTATTCATTCCAAGGTTCATATTTTTTTTTCTAGTAAATAGTATCTTCCTTTATGCAGAAGGTTTCTGCATGCTGGGCAAGAAATCTTAGTCTGTAATTGATGCATGAATATGGTGACTTGTGATTGGTACCCAGGGAGGATGTGGAATGCTGGAGTAACTATAGTGCAGGGAGGGGTTAATTTAATTTTTTGTTTATTAATTTATTTAATTTTCTTAATTTATCTACTGACTCAAGCAGGCCTTTTTTTCTCCTGCAGTGTTAACGAAAGCTTGTTAACTTTCTGGAAACCTATCGCATAAGTGAAAATAAATTTACCTAAATTTAGTGTTTATAAACAATTTTAACTTATATAAATTAAAATAACATGCAGAGGGAAAACATATTAATTGCACTTACTTTGTCATTTGTAGATGCTTAATATCACCAGCATGTGTTTTAACACTTCTGAAACAGTTTTCATGTTATACTACAGCATTTATACCTACACTGTTAGCACCTTTTAAATATTCTTTCTTTCAGATGCTGCAGTACTTAGGATTCCTGTCTTGTATGGAGATGTAGAAAGACTGGAGGAAAGTGCTGTGACTGTTATGTTTGATAAAGTGCAGTTTAGTAATAAATCTGCCAACATGGACCACTGGCAACAAAGGTTTCCTACTAACGTCAAGGACGTAGCCGCTGTTTGCAGACAACTAGCAGAGAAGAGAATGTTGGTAAGAATTACCAAAACAGACTTCTCCAAGGTAAAACCAGTTCGAACGCTCGGCTTCATTTCTGAACAGCTAAGAACTGCACGTAACTTGCGTTATTTTGGGCATTTCTGGCACACTGGGAAGCAGGAAGGAACAAGTTGCAATACTGCAGTACCTTTACATGACAATGTGTGGATATTCTGGTGTTTGGAACAGAAGTGAGTCTGCTGAAAATTGCCATGTGCCTTCTATACAGGAGAGAAATCCAAATACCTAACATATTCTGACATGCTTTGTATAAATTCTTTTCAGCCTCAGTCCCTAGTCAGGTGTCCTCCAAAAATGCCTGATGCATTTCTGGGACATCAGTGAGTGCTGTAACATGCTTTTCAGGCTAGGATCTTGCTGGAAGATGATTCTGCACAGTTCTTGTGCAGGATTTGGTCTAGAGCTGGCTAGCTGCTTTTTTTCACCAGTGTTTCCTGTTTCTTCTATAGGACCCATCGGTAAAAGGAACATTTCACTGGTCTGGCAATGAACAGATGACTAAGTATGAAATGGCATGTGCAATTGCAGATGCTTTCAACCTTCCCAGCAGCCACTTGAGACCAGTAAGTGGTGTGTTATTTGCCCTGTAGAAAGATGGATGTGCTTCATCATTTCAAATAGTAGGTCTCACGCTAGCTATACAGATAAGCTTCAGGACAATCTGTGTGAGACTCTCTAGCAGAGCAGATGTATCACTGAGGATGCTGTCTGGGATATAACTCAGGAGACAACAGCTGCTTTGACATGCTAGATTATGGAAACTACCTAGGCAGTCAATACCCAGTTTCGCAGTCTGTCGTGTAACGGTATTTCTGCTGAACAATTCCCCTTAGTCAAGAGTAAATCCATATTTTTGTTGTATTTTTGTCCTTAAAAAAGTGTAGGGATTGACAGAACATGAACTTGAAGGTAGGCATCTGAAAAAACTTTACAGTGTCCAGATCCACTGTTGAATAGATGCACTTAGGAACTTAGAGTTAATTTTTGCTTTCCTTAAAACAACTATTGTACAGTTTTATTGAGACTTAAGACTACTCTTCAAGACATACTGATGAATATAATATGTAAATAAGGTTTTATTTACATCCAAAATAAATTCCAAAGACTCTGCATTAGTGAAGGCTGGAAATTAAATGTAGCTTGAATAATAGATATAAAAAGAATTGAGAACAACGTGGTAGTCTGAATCTTTTCTGCCCAGATCTGTTTCTCTTCAAATATATTGATCAAGATGTGGCTCTGTCAACTTTGTAGTGCATTTTTTACCTTGTGATTATAGTCACAGGGCGAAAATAGTAAAATGTAGAAAAGCATATATGGTGAGCAATAACTGAGACAAATTGAACTTAAGACACTTCATGTTGCTCTGCCTGACAGTTGTTAAGCTGAAATGAAGGTAACCATAAAACAAGCAAACAGCCCCCAACCCAAATAGCTGGAAGGGAGGAGAGGAACATGCCTATATAGAAAGCTATGAAAGAAAACTTCTAAATATATAAGTTTTTAATTCTTTTTTTCTGCTGTTACTGATCACTGGTTGGTGTGCTGGGTTGTTTTATTTTTTCTGTTTATTTTTCAGATTACTGATTGTCCAGTTGTGGGTGCTCTTCGTCCAAGGAATGCCCAGCTAGACTGCTCCAAGTTGGAGATGCTGGGGATAGGTCAGAGAACACCATTTCGAGCTGGGATCAAAGAGTCACTTTGGCCTTTCCTTGTTGACAAGAGATGGAGGCAGACAGTCTTCCATTAGTTTGTAATTTTTTTAGTAAAAGTATGGTATGTGGCACTTTTTTAAAAGAAAAAAAAAATAGTTTTGTATGAGTGTTCTTAAATTGTGACATTTATGAGTTTTCATTTATTCGGATAAACATATGGCCTTGCACTAGAGAAAGTTAGCCTAAAAAAACGTTCAGTGACAGAAACTGAGCCTATTTGATGTCATGGATCTTTCCTTCTATTCGTAGCAGTCTAAGTTTGTGTCTGTTCCTAGCAGATTATGGTTCTGGGTAATCAGTACCATTTGATGCTAAGATTGACCTGGATCACTTGTAGACTTATTTTTGGCTGAAATAAGTTGTTGATGCTTAAGGTCTGTGCCATCGTTGTATATACCAATTTCTCTTCATTAAAAAACACACTTACTTTATCATAAAAAATCTTGATATTTCTGTTTTTAACTTCTGAAGGTGTCCTTATGAAGCTAAACTGAAGCAGGAATTGTTAAATGTTTGTTTTGCTTGAGCTCTGATCAAAATGTTTTTTAAAAAAGTGAAACTTTATTTTTGCAATTATCAAGTGTACTTTTTATGCTCGAAATATATTCAGAATGTTCTGTAACTTGAATGCTTGAAGCTTCATATTTGTACAGTAAGTTGTATGCATTTGTTTTGATGGTGACACAAAAGCTAGAGGAGGCTTGGGAGGGTGGGGAACTAACAGTTTTGACCTGGGTTTTTTTGAGTAGGAGGATTTGAGTGGGTGGACTTTTTTTTTTTTTTTTTTTTTTTTCCTTTGTCAAGTGGAGGTTATTTGGTTTTTGTATCAAAGCATGAAATACTTTAATCTTTCTCTTTTTTGGGGGGGTGGCAGTATTTGGCATTGGTGAAACTGTTGGGAGGAAGCTGTTTGTTAGTCAATACATGTGAGACAGAGGAAAGTATATTTCAAGAATTTGTAGCACTGGGGCTTCTTTTGCACAGATTGTCAGATCTTGCACTGAGGTAGCTTATGCTGGAACAGTGGAGTGCCCATGTTGAAGGTTTGCACCATAGTAATGTAACCATAATAGCTTAATATTGCAAATCTTTAATCTACTTAAGTCTAGTCCTTAATGTTGGAATTGATAGCCAGGTAAAGTGAAGAAAGCACATGGTTTGTCACAGTTAGGCTTCTTTCTGAGTTGTAGAATCAACAACACAGATGTTCTGAGATTGCCAGCAGGTTATTAATAAAACTAGGAAAAGTGACAATTGAATGATCATTTGTTTTTCTGAGGTTGAAATGAAGGAGGAGGGCAAGATGTTCAGTTTTTATTAAAAATAAAAAAGGGGAGGGGGAGCCATGATGGCACAAAAATAGACCAAGAGAAGATCTTGGAAAGGTCAGCTTTACATTCAGTCATTTAATTTCCAACTGGCATATGCTAAGAGTTCATTCTCCTGATTTTAGTCTGAGCTTCTGGTACACACATGGTAACCTATCTCCAAGATGACAATAAATGTATATTGCCAGCATGAGAAACAGTTGTTGATTCTTGCTTTACCATCAAGGTTTGTTTATCTGAATCATAAATATTTGCAATTCTTGAAATCCGTGTGCATTTGCAGTGATTTTTCTTCTCTTTCTTTACCCCCTTCTTAATTCATGAACTATTTCCAGAGTTAGATCAGGTTGAATCAGTGTTTCTCTGTTTATGTGCTGCTGCCTTGGGGATGTGATAAATGTACACACAGAAGGAAGGTACAGAAGAGTTTGAGAACAGGAGCCTGCTACATCCTGAGCCCCAGTGCTTGAGGAAGAAGATTGTGACTACATCTCCTCCACCTGCAGGCAGCTAAATTTGTATGAAATGTGACACCTTTTTTTTTTTTCTATCACTACATTTAAAACTGATATGGGAAATTGGAGATGGGGATAAAAGCCATAATAAAAAACTTAGGAAACTAGAGGTGGACACTACGTGGACTTGCTATTTCATGGTGTGGTTTGGTTTGTTGTTTTGGTTTTTTTTTCCCTGGCATACACTGTCAGAAATGACAGTGTTTTATTAACATCTTATTTCATTTCCTTTTTAAAAATGTGGGAAAACACTTTAATATTTGGAAGGCAGTGTATGCCATTCTGGGCTTATTCCTGTTTTTTATTAAACTCAAATTCCTTATTTCTAGATCTAAAAAAAAAAAAAAGAAAAGGTGGATGTTGCAATACTGACCATGGTACTATCCAATTCCATATTTTAATGTTTGGATTTTTTTTTTTTTAATGAAAGGGGCTTTTTTGTTTTTAAGATGATGAAAAGCTGTCTCACCTACAGGAGAGCGCTCTAACTGTCCGTTCCCTTCAGCTGGCGTCAGCTGATTGGCACTGCACCCATTATTAGCAAAGGAACAGTTTGACCAGGAAGGAAAAAGACGACTACTTTCTCAAATGTGAAGCATGTAATTGGGATGAGTTGGGCATTTTACTGGGTGGAGAAAAGTACAGTATTTGAGTTTTTCTCTCCCTGAGCAAGTGAGTCCCAGTAACTTAGATGGCAGTTAATCACTGATTTTTTTTTTTTTTTTGGAGCACTAAAATATAGAAGTTAACTGTCTAAAGTGGTTTTGATTCTTAACTGTGGGGTATTTGTTTTCCATTTATATATCTGTTTTCCATTTTGCTCCATACATCATCTATAAAAAAATAAAATATACTCAACCCCATCTGGCTATCTTTTTCATTCATTTACTACACTGGCCTGAAGGCTATGACAGATTACAAAGGTGAAAAGCCACTATGTTCTTAAATGCCATATCTGTTTGCTATAGTTCTCCTGCCAAGAAAAATTGTTCTTAATCCTTAGAAGGTGAAAATCCTAAATTTTATATATGATAAGGTACAGAATCAGTAAGTCTATTATCTTTGACATAAATATTTAAACCAAAATACAGAAACAACAGCTCCTCTTAATTTTTTCACACCAAGTCAAGGATAAGGAATCATTATTTCAAGTGTTCCTGTAGGAAATAAAATATCACTTAGCTCTGTCATTTCTGTGAAGAAAAGGGTACTGTTCAGCTCTATCTTTTCAGAGGGGATGTGCCTCCTCAGCACCCCTCACCATGAAGCATCGTACAAATTGCTGTGGAGAACGTAGTTTCCAAGACACTATTACTAGAGAGATGCCTTCTGTGACATCTCCCTTCTTTGGTTAGAGATATTTAAGAGAGCGTTACAGGAACTGCAAGAGACAGTGCAACTCGTGCTGTAATTTGCCAACTGCTTTTAAACTGTTGGTATTGAAAGAACTGGTCATACTCCTCCCTTTTCTTCCCTAGCTTTGTTTTTCTGGCTCCATGGCTTTAGGTATTTGTGTCTATCAAGAAGACTCTGGGAAATGTTCAGGGTCAAAATCGTTGTGATTGCATAAGACACAATCTTTGTGTGCAGAGGAAAGATTGGTTGCTTTTCACAGAAGCAGTGCCGATTTCTGCCAACTTACTGATTGTGCAAGTATGACAGTATACAGTCAGTCCTGCTTGAATCCTTATTCTTGGGTTCTTTGATACTTAAATTATTCATTGTTTTCTGTCAGCTAAGGGGATAAAGAAAGAAAACTCACTGGTTTTAAAGTCTCATTTTCTTCTCAGACTGCAAAGATGCACTTGCACTTTTTATCTTTCAGACCTTCTAAACCCAAAGAACAGATTTTAATGAATGAAATGAAGTTTCTTATACCATCTGGTCTCCTATTTATTGCTGCACAAAGATGAGGTAAAGACCATGCAGATTTGTCCCTAAACGTAAAACAAATTTCAAGTAAGCATTTTATAAGATTTTCCGTTCTTTTCTAGGCCTCCACTATTGTTCTAGGGAAATACAATATTGGAACTAAAAAAGATGGATGCATTCTACTTACTCCCTTTAAAGAGAAATGTAACCTCTTGACTTATTGTTATGCCCTTTGTCTTCTAAAGCTCATGTTATTAGCATGGCTTCCTAGCAGTGGTATCAGTTACTGTCTGTGCACAGAGAAGAGTTTCACACTGTTTTTCAGTTACACAACTCTGTTTTTAGACTCATGACTTTCTGGCTTATTGCTGGGATGAGGCCCTTGTGAAAAGGTTGTCACTGTAAACCTTCACAGTGTTGTCATTCTCTCCACGTGACTCCATTTTGCTCTTAGAAGTTTGTTGTAAGTAATGGAAGTATGGATCAGTTCCAAAAATGTCATTCTTCTCGTAACTGATCAACTGAAAAGCTATCAGGGAAAGGTAGAGATTTATTAGACCAGTGACCTTGAAGCCATGATGCAGTATCGACTACCAGTTTCCCAGAAAACTGGGCGCCTGCCAGGTCAATGGAAACCTGACATTTCTCATGAGTCATTTGAGAAAATTTCTTGGCAGTTTTGGGAAGCACTAAGGTACAGTAAGTGTTTGCTTTAGAGGCGTAGAAGCTGTAGAGCAGAAGTACCCATGATGTAATCTTCAAGGGCTTTTGTTGTACACAGCTGGACTTTCATGCCCATCAGATTTATAAAACAGGTTGTTGCCAGGTTTTTTCCAGATGGTTTAGCCTGCCTCCTTGCATTCCCAATTTCCAATTTGCTAATAGGCAAATTCTCCATTTGGTAAGGATTTTGCAAACAAAAGAAAAAGAAGTATGAATTGAGCTTGCAGGATTCAGCAGTGCTAGGTTCTCTTAAATTTCAAAATTTAGTATTTTCTCTGTTAAATACTGAAAGAAAAGTGAAACTGATGTCTGAGCTCTACATATCTACTCTGTTTTTGTATTTTAGGCCTCATAGTTTATGGTGTGAAACAGGAAAACTAGACGATGCATGAAATCCCTTTGGTTAAGAGCCACATTTCTGCAAATTTGCAGGAAAATCTTTAGGAAAATGCCATTTCAGGTCAAAACAAGCTTTTAGCATCTCTCATTCCCTACTGTATGTTATACAGTCAATTTCAAGTAAGACTAGGTTGACAGAAGTTGGTGACATTTCTCATCACACCAAAAGACTTTTAATTCACAAAATGGTAGATTGGCATTTTTCCTGTGGTCTGGAGGAGTTTCTGGCCAAGTTACCACTGCCCTGTCAGTTCCATACAAAATCACTATAGCTGAAGGAAGGTGAAGCTGAAGGGGCAATTTGCACCAAATGCTGCATCCCTGATCAGAGGAGAGAGGACATTCTGATGTCCAGATCACTGCACTAGGCTACGGTTGTTCGTAATCCACCCCAAACTGCTATGCTTGATTATCAAGTTACAGCTGGCTGACAGTGCAACCCTGTTGCTACCTTTCCCTCCCATACTTTTTATTGGCCTTTGAGAAGATGCATTTAAAAGGCTGCTGAGAAACATGGGGGCTGCAATTGAAGGAGTAGGGTTGGGGATTTCTATGTGTGTTTTTTATAATGAGAAGGGCACCACGCAGAGAACATCTTGAATTCTGTGAAATACAGTACCCAAGCCACTTCATGAAATCCCATCATCTTGTGGGCAAGGCTTCGTTTGCTTCAGTATTTGTGCAATTTTTAGTTCAGTACTTAATACAGATTTACAGGACAAACTTAATTAAAAAATAATTCCTGTGGATGAAGTTCTGTGTGCTCAAACTCTTAAGAAACAGCTGAAATAATTCACTCAGCCTTGCCTGACACCACCCACCTATAACAACATAAAACACACACATATCTAAACTCTTTACATCCAAGTCTTTCCTGCTACAGAGGTGAACATGGGTATGAGAATTATAACAGATGACTGTAACCAATTTTTCAGTGGTTAATCTGGCAAGAAGTAAGTCTGTTAAGAAGGATTTCCCTCCCTCTCTCCCTGCATGTGGTGCGGAGGGACTGCAGGCCTGTTCAGGAGGCTCAGGAAGTATGCTGCGTGGGGGTAGCGTGATAGCAGCAGGATAACTCTTGCTCCGAGCCACCCTAACGTAACCTCAGGAGGTACCTGCAGGAGGTCCATGGTGAGCTGTGCCTATGTGGCCTCTGTCAGAGCAGGCAAAAAGCAGGACGAGCCGTCAGCTGGGTTGAGGCAGAGGTAGATACTCACGTCTGTGCTGCTGTGCACGGACTGGTGACAGGGCCAGAACCTGCAGGACCATGAGGATTGAGCCGTTCTCTGCGCATGTTTGGGTGCAGGGCAGGGCCCAAAGTTTCAAAACATTATTTCATTTTGCTCTGGAATTTTTCTTTCTTTGATTATTGGCTGCGGTAACATGCCAAAATGGACATTCCAAATTTAAATATAATTTACTTCCAAAATGAAAAGGCAAAACACATTAGTGAATGTGTGACAGATCCATGTATACCTGTCAGAAAACTTAATTACAGCAGTGATTTCTGACCTAATTTACGTGAGGTTGGTTTACACTAACTCACTAATGACATAAATTACCCAAGTTTTTAACCATTCTGTTCCCACATGCTCTCAATTAAAAACAAAATTGGCTATTCTTTTTAAGTGGCACATTACCTAAGCTGTTGGTTTAGTGTATTAACTTTACAACTAGTCACTCACATACAGAAATCCTTGAGCATCTAGGGAATACTGTGTAATGGAAGCTTAGATGAACTGTGTAATAAGATAGAAACATGTACCCTCCTGCGATATACGCTGGCTTTGATGAGATTTTGAAGTTCAAAGATAAATTGAACGAAGCTCAGCACTGTCTCGAGGGAGCTCAATTTGTAGCTTTGAGCTCAGGGAACTTGTGGCTTTGCAGTCTTGTTTGTTTACTTTATAACTCTTATTTGGCTGAATTTGTATTTAATTAAAACCTTAGAGAAACGAGACTTCTGTCTGAAATGCTGCCATCATAGCCTGAGAAAGGGCTTTTGAGGAGGATTGGCTGTTTTGTGACACTAGCTTCCAAAGTAATGACTGCTGTTTTATGTTATGGGGTATTTGTCAGCACGAAAAATTGTTCTTAATAGTTATGGAAAAAAGAAAAAGTGTGTAGACAGCAGGGATTAGGAATTACATTATAAGAACTATTACAAATAGTTCTCTCAAATAGAAATAGAAAATATTTCTGTCTGTGCTTAATGTTCCACTGATTTTACTAAGGTTCCTTACCATGCTTATATTTAAGCACAGGCATAAAACTTCAAAGAATCACTGCTTGAGAGTATTTTGAGGAGAGTCATCTAAGGATACAGATCATCCTCTTACATGTATTTTTAAGTTTTGGCAGTACTCTCTTGGGGTTTCTGTAATTCATACCAGTATCAAGGAGTGGAGCAATTAAGCTCCAAATCTTTTTATTGCCATCTAGGAAGTGGTACTGATAGCAGGGAGTGGTCACAGGGGTATGGAGCTGATCAGATCCCCAAAGCCACTGCTCAGATGCCAGCCTCAGTGACAATGCCATACTAGTAAGGATATGTGCAGGTAGAGTTTGCACTGCATTCTATGGGATTGTCGTGTTGGTAAAAGGCAAAGGAGAAGCTAAACAGCTTGTAAATTTTCCTTGAAAGAAATCAGGGAAAGTTAATTGCTCACACAGTTGTTAGTAGTAGACCAGAGAAACATTTTCTAGGGAAAGGTCCTCTTGTACCAATGCACACAATCCCACCATTGGAGTGACGGGAGTAGCTCCCATAGTTGGCAGCTGTGGCAACAGACTCGTAGTCCTGCAGGCTGACACACTGCCAGAAGACACAAAAGACACATATGGCCCGTTTGTCCAGGAAAAGCTTCTTTTGAACCTTCAGGGCTGATGTACTTTTAATGCCTCGTTGTACATAAAAACATTCCTGACCTCCTGCTATCCCCTCTTTCTCCCTTGACCAGCACTCCAGCACATAAATCTTTTAGTCATCAGTAGGAATTTTAATTGCTTGAAGTTTCTGACCCTCATGATGTGTATATGCATATGCACACACACATACACACTTCATTTGCCTGATATGTTTGTGCACAGGTTGTTGTGCTTGTTGCTGCTGCCTGTGTGGGATGTTTCCAAAACACCTGTGTACTTGACAATTTCAAATACCAGGTTCTGTCCTTACCTTTTGGACTCCTCAGCACAAGAAGGACATGAACCTCTTGGAGCTAGTACAATGGGGGGCCACAGAGATGATCAGAGGGCTGGAACACCTCTGCTGTAAAGAAAGGCTGAGAGAGTTGTGTTTTTTCAGCCTGGAGAAGGGGAGACTCAGGGGAGACCTCACTGCGATCTTTCAGTACCTGAGGTGGGCCTATAAAAAAGATGATGACATTTTAGCAGGGCCTGTTGTGATAGGACAAGGGGTGACAATTTTAAACTAAAAGATTTAGACTAGGTAGAAGGAAGAAATTTTTTATGCTGAAGGTGCTGAAATGCTGGCCCAGGTTGCCCAGAGAGGTGGTTGATGCTCCATCCCTGGAACCATTCCAGGTCAGGTTGGAAAGGGCTCTGAGCAACCCACTCTAGTTCAACATGTCTCTGCTCAGTGCACGCGGGTTGGACTAGATGACATTTAAAAGTCCCTTTCAGCCCAACCCATTCTGTGATTCTAGGATCTCTGAGGCACATGCCAGCCCTGAGACAAATAAAGGAACAACAATGCTAACTCAAACATTTCTACTGAGAAGAAAATGGTGTCCTTCTCTGTAACATCTGGAAGAAACAAATGGCTAAATCTATGACCTGGTGGAGGTGATGGAGTGCATGCTCAACAAGTCTGCAGATGGCTGCAAATTGTGAGGAGCTGCTGGTATGCTAAAGGGCAAAGCTGCCATTCAGATGGAGCTAAGCAGGTTGCAGGAATAGACAACCAGGAGCTTATGGAATTCATCAAGGACATGTTCTGTGTGCTGTACCTAGGAAGGAGAAGCCTTTTGTAGTTGATCCATGCTGGGAGGCAGCTCTGAAGGAAGGGCCCTTGTGTCCTGGCATACAGGGAGCTGTTGAAGAGCTGTTCAACCAGAGACAATGGAAATAAAGTGAAATGTAAGGGCAAAAGCCTTTCATATCATGAGGACAGCTGGACATTGGAACAGGTTGTCCAGGGAGGATATGCAGTCTTTGTCCTTGGAGATTTTCAAGACCAGATGGAATAAAGCCACCTGTCATTACCTCAGAGCTGACTCTGCTTAGAGCAGGAGGTCAGATTAGAGACCTTCTGTGATCCCTTCTAACCTGAATTGTCCTTCAATCCTATGACAGAAAAAGGTTAAGATAATTAAGAAAATGCAGAAGTGAAACACTTTTATATTTATAAGCAGCAAATATCCAGGGGGAAATTTCAGGAAGAAAAGATGAAGATGAATGATGCTGGCACTGCATCATGAGAAAGGCTGAAGAAGGTCAAATTCTGGAAACTGGAGTGAGATGTTAGAAGGTTTTACGATTATACTGGAGCAGACAGACAATTAGAAGTGTTAAAAGCTGGCAAGGCACAAGGTCGAGATGAATTATGTATTTCTGTATTCTAGCAGGAAAGGGAAGAGAAATATTATGAGCAGTGCATGCTTTGCAACAATGGAGCTTCAGAAGATGGTTGTAGGTCTGAAGAACAGAAAATGAACAATGGTCTTGTGTACACAGCAGTTTTATTTTGCCCACATTCAGCCTCCTCAGGAAGACAGTAGGAAGGGAAGAGTTGGTGAAAAGGAGAAGGGCCCAAATGAAAGCAAAACATGTTCCTCTGTGTGACATCCTGTGTATTTTATCAAAATAATTCATCTAAATGGTAAATCAACTGTCTTGCAGTAGTTTTATTGTTCCTTGCAAGAACAGGCAATACTAGCCCACGTAGCCTAGTAGGTGACAGCAGCAAGTGTCTTCTGTCCCTTCCCACGTGTGTGAACGTCCAAGCAGCATTACGAAGAGCTGCTGATCCACGCAGGTGAAGCAATAGCTGCAGATTTTCTCCCTGAGGACCTAAAGCACCACACCTCTGGTCTAGGAGGTACTGTGCTTTCTCTGAGTAGATCAAGGAGCAATAAACAGGAACCAAGTGTGTGCATGACTTTATGTCAAGTCTTTAGCGGATAGTTAGCTCCAATATAAATGTAACTGGTGACAGTGACACACAAAGGCAACAGATACTGTGAAGAAAAAAAGCATAAAGAGACGCAGTGAAAGCATAAAATAAATTTGTCTGTAAACAAAATGGTCTATCTGAAAAAGAAGTCAAATACATTAGTGTAAATGAAGATATACTTAACTCAGTAATTAAAATATTTACATACACAATATCAATCTTATCTTTTCATGGAAACAGGACGTAAATAACATACTGTAAGAGCAAAACTGTGCCTTAGAAAGATATTTCACCATACTGAAAAGCAATGGTCAACATGTTACAGTTCCCTTTTACGAAGGCATTTGAAGGCTGTTTGCGAGCCGGGCACCGAGTGGAACAAAAATACCTGTCCCACATGCTCAGTGCCTAACCCTTCTGGATGACACTTATTTGAACCTTGTACTTTTGACAACCCTAATCTTCGTTATCCACTCATTGCAACTAAGCAGGGAGTTTTGCACTATGTCCTCCTCTCTCTTGCTGGGAACTGTTCTAGTTTATCAGGAGGAAAGTACAGCTTCTTCAGCTTTTAGAAACATGATTCATCAAACTCTGGCCACAAGGACCTGGTAAATGCCTGATTATCCCACAGATCCAGGGGCTCCACCTCCAGAGGTCAGTATTAAACCAATGCACAGGAAGGGAAGGGAGCGAGTTAGAAACGAGTCCAGGCAAAAGGAGGGAAACCCTGAAACCCCTGGTTCCAGGCCCCTCCCAGTGCAGAGCAAGGGACTTATTTCCTCCTCTCTCTGGAGCAATACATCTGAAGTCAGATGGAAATTCACAAAAATACTCTCTGTGTTTGGTCTTTCTTTTATTTCAATTTTAATTTAATATTTCAGTTTGCAATTGGTCTCTTTTTTGTTTGATTTCTGAAGAGGACTTCCAGTATAGAAAGGAGAGATATAACACAGCAGGCTAAAAGCAGGGCAATAACTACTAGTGGCAATATAGGAAACAACAAATATGGAACAGATATGAAAAATGCAAGGAAGTGTAATTTATAGTGAAGTGATAGGCTTGGAGATACAGATTTAGATCATCAGGGTATACCACAGAGAGCTGTCCAGGCCCACTGGCCCTGCAGCCCCTTTGCCCTGGCCAGGTTTGGCTTTAGTGCAGGGTCAGCCCTGAGACTCTGCAGCATGCTCTGGGATCCAGCTGTGCAGAGAGGCTCTGTGGGGAACAGCTGTTGGAAGCTTCCCTGGACCTCTGTCTCCAGGGCTAACTGTGGCTCCCAGCACTGCGGGCTCTCCCCTGAAGTGCAGAAGGGCTGTGGCCAGTGGCTGAGGAGCTTGGGCTGCTCACCTGCTCTGTGGGCAGTGTCTCCTGCTTCTCCCTGATCAGGGACTTGCTAAGAAAGACACTTCAACTTGGCTTTTCAAAACTGTCAGGCCTGTATGAGAGGAAAAGCCTCTAGGCTGGCTGACAGTGGAGACATATAGCTTAGAAAGTTTCCCATCTTGAGTCCTCATGGTGGCCATTTTGACTTCCTCTTCAAAAAAAATATATTTTACTGATAATTTATTAAAGGACAAAGCATGGCATTAGGCATCAGTGAGCATCTAATAGAAGCAGAATGTCTAGAAGAAGATTGAGAACACTGCAGGCTTGTAAATCTGTCTCAGCAGCAGAAAATACATGGAGAGCAATTATGCACACAGAACATTTAGATATATGTAACTGCTTAAGGGGTAGTCAGCATGGATCCTGGAAAAGAAGATTAGGCAAGATAAATGTGCTTGGCAGCTCTGAGTAGGCAGGACAGAGAGTGGGTATCATTTATCTGGATTATGGGGAAGGAGGGGAAAATTTCTTAATCCTACATAAACCAAAAGATGACTCATTTTCAAAGTCCATAAACATAGCTTGAGAAAAGATAGCTAGTGGACGGGATTATGGCAGGTAGAGACAACAGGCATAAATATTATGTAACATTTTTATGGCAAAAATTCTCCTTCTGCGTTTCAGAGACTGCTTAGTGAACCCCTGAGGCTTTGTGTTTCTCTCTATTGCATGTAAGTAACCCCTACTGACTGTAGTACTGTCCTAATATAACTGGAGTCGCTGCAGCAGCTTGTGTAGAGGAGGCTTGATCCTGCATTCACTTGTGAATATCCACTTTCACAGAAGTTAAGAATAGAGGAAGGGCTCAGCCTGGCATCAAGGACCCTGGAAGTGATTAAGGCACCCACTTTAGGATATGGTGGAACATGCATTAAGAACCATGCGTTGCATTAACTCAGGGGTGGCTACCACCAGAGCCAGGGTGACTCTCTGGGCCTCCATCTTAATTTTTATTTCCATCTCCAGCAGCCATTCTTATGATTTAGCTTTTATTCTATATGAAAAAAAAATCAGAACTTAGCTCAGGGCAAAGCAGGGATGTTTTCACCACAGAGTACTTTGGCTGGGCTGCAAAACTTTTCACACGCTGGACCCCAGTGGGTTTTTCCTACCTTGCACTGCAGTTGTACTCAGTGTCCAGCTGAGCCATCTCCTCCACAGACTCTCCTACTTAAGGTCTTACTGCTGGCAGTGCCCCCACTGCTAGAGCGAGGCACCCAGCACTCCCCAGGGATCTCAAACAGCTGCAGCTTTAAAATCAAAACAACCTCAAAAGCTCCTTTTCCCCCCCCCCCCCCCAGTTTACATAGGGATATTAAATTGGTCAGAGTAACTTTCCTAGGTGACAGTCTCATTTTCTAGTTTTCAAGCACAATGTGAGTTGTTCCACGGGGGCTTCCAGCACTGTGAGAATTGCCTGAATACGCCCCCACCTGCTCCGTCCTTGCGCCCGAGGCCTGCGGCACCCACACCTTTGGACCCGCAGCTCAGGGCTCCCCCACAGCCTTTGGGTGAGCCCGGTTCTCTCCGCTGACAGTGGCCCCCTGCAACGAGCCCCATGGCACCGCTGGGGAGAAATGAGGCGGCAAGCAGCAGAAGCCTGGGGGTTGGTTCCAGAAGACAAGATGGCGCAGGGCAGCGGAGGGGTGAGGACTGTGTGCATGGCTGCGGCAGCAGGTCGCCATTCTTACTCTGTGCTTGGGTTTGTGGTTGGTTTGTTTTTCCTTTTGTGCATTCCCGATGGCCTCTGGGTTGTGCTCCCGGCTACTGCTCCTCCTCATGCTTTCTTCTGCACTAACACCTCATCAAGAAAATTTCTGAAGGTGTTGCCTTTCTTGTTTAAGTACTATTGTCTTATTTTGTTTCTTTGATTGTTTGTTTGTTTGAAAGTATAGTGATTTAAATGGCTTCCTTCAAAGGAGTCTTGTGGGATTTTTTTTTTTTCTTTCTCCTCCTGATGTTTTAATAGCCTGACTTCTCTGAGTGGTAAGAAGAGTTGACTGTTGGGGTGTGGAGTGTGACATCTGTGCAGTGTAACCTCCGTGACCGGTCGAATCCCAGCTGAGCCCCCAGTGCCTGACACAGTTTGTGCTACTAAAAGCTCTTGCAGGTGTTTTAGGCCTTGTGCTTGTGCTGTTCTCAGCTGGTGTGTTTTAAGGCTACAACCATGGCTTGGTTTCTTTGTATCAGGCTTTCTGTTTGCCCCATGTATTTCTGTGGGCAGTGGGTTGCTGTGACGCTGCACACAGGTATTTTGTGTTGGTGTATCATTGCACTCTGATTGTGCCCTCTATTTCCCTTTATTTAAATAGGATCCATAACAGGTATGACACTTCTGAGGACTTCAAGCGAAGTCCAGGGTTATGGTCATGGCCTTACCCAGTTGCAGCCTGCAAGCATTTACAAAGGTGTTTAGTGCTGTAGGTGATGTGCATGAAAGCTGTGCGTGACGTTTCTAGGTAGTAGCTATAGCCTTTTTATGCTTTAAGTCTCAAGAATACAGTTTAATTTTGTTCTTGTCCTGGGAAGAGGTTATAGTGTGGACAGTTATGAACATCTGCACCTCTTCGTTTTCTCCTTGGTCTTGTTCCCTAAGGTAAGTGCAGCTAGCAATAATCTCAATGCCTATAAAAATAATAGCTGTCATTGAGTATGTTCTTTTTCACTACAAATGGAACAAGCAATAGAGGATAGATGCTCATGGCTGCTAGTAATGCATCAAGTAGTGCAGCTTAGTATGTGATAACAGTGGGAATAGCTGTTAGTGGAATAGTAAAATTCCAGTTTAGGGTGGAAATTATGTAAAGATAATGTTCTTCTGGGCAACTGAGCTACAGGTGCTGGTTTGGGAAGAAGTCTATCGCAGTCTAGTCCCAGTCCCAAGCACAGCTCTTCTGTCGGAGTTCACCAAGCCTGCTGTTGAGACTAGCCTGTTCTGGAAAGTGTACTATTGTATTAAATTGTTTGTTTTCATGCTAAACTGTTCTGTTTTGAGAAAGGTGTGGGGTATGTGTATGTATGTGTGTTGTGGTGGGGTCCTATGCTGAAGAGATGTAGTAAACTTAAACTGAAACAAAGCAGCAAAGATTATTTGCAAGAACCTTTTTTCTTTGAGTGTGATAACTTTTTCAATCTGTCCCTGGGAGCTGTGGTGTTCGCTCGGGCTTTGAAGTGTGTGTCTGAGGATGAGAGCCTCTGCCTCTGACACAGGCTGCGACAACAGTGGTAAATAATGAGGATAGTATGTAGGAAAACTCCCATTTTTTTCAGATTTTGAGCCATTGGCTTCTGGAGTTGTTTCTCTGCAGAGCTACCGCAGGAGGTCAGTATTGACCCATTTAACTGCTGCTGGGGCTTGTCGGCTAGCTCAGAACAGATGGCACATTTGTTAGACTTCATTGAGTATATTTTTTTGTTTATTGAAGCGTGAGGGAATTTCATGTTTGCAGGTAGAAGCAGTTAGATAGTTAAAAATTTATTTCTTTTGTTATTTCTTCATATACTTATTCTGATGGAGGCAGCGAAGTACCTGATTTATCTTCATTTGTCAATTTGATGGACACATGCTAATGGTGTGAGGAGGACGTTCATTTCCTTTCTGATGTAACACTTGTAGAAGAGATGGCATTTAGTTGGTAGTGTGTACACCTGGCTTGCAGGGTGCCACTTGCCAAGGCTGTCATTATGATTTCAGGTGTGCTTTTTCCATGGTGAGGCTAGAATGGCTAGAGGCTATGGGATCAGTTTTTGAGAGGTATGTGTAGAAATGCATCTGCTTTTGTGCAGGATAGCTGAGAAGTAATAACCATGGCCCAAAGTCTGAAAATCTGTGTGACTTAAAGCAAGTTGTTGGCCTTGTGCCTTTCTCAACTAGTAACAAGACAATCATGATCCCAACTGGATTGGGATTTTTCTTGCAAAATGTACTGGCGTCTTGGGGTGGAAAATAAGATACAGAAGTTAGTTTTGTTTATCTAATGAAAGTATAAACAATCTCATTTTAATAATGTGTGAAATATATCGGTTCTGAATGGCATATTCATTTGTTATATTTGGAATTGTCATTTACTTCATATATAGTGGCAGATGTACACCTATAGAGCAGCCTGGAGCAAAATACCAGAGTATTCTCATTCTGCTTCCTCACTCCCTGGAAATCCTAGTGTTTAATTTTCACTTACTACAGCAGATTGTATAAGCATTGAAAAGAAATGCACCTAATCCTGAAATACACTTTTGACCCCCCATCTTTGACCCTGACACACATGTTGGCATTGGAAATAAAATCCTGGCAGTTTTGCTTGGTTCAGTAAAAGGCAAGTTTGCAGAGACAGACAGGAAATCCATTCCTACTCTGTAGATTTATCACAAAAATACCTAGAGCAAACAGCAAAGTAAGTTTGCTTTATTGGAGACAAACTCACACCTTTGCTCTTTCAAAGAGGTGTTTACAAGTTAAAGCCATGGTTCCATCTGTCTTTCTTCTTAAACTACCAATCTATAGGTGCTGCCTGAAGGCACTTGCAAAGAAAGGAATTAGGAGATATCCTGCTGCTGTCATGGTCTAACAGAAGCCCTTGATGTTCTGAATATAGAATGATTGTCTTTCAGTAGTCTGAAAGCCTGGAGAGCTCAAGCTGAAATCATGTCACATATGTGCTGTCACCAGCAAATCTGATTGCTTTGCATAGGAAAAGTCCAATTGAAGTTATCCACACCAATACAAATCTTTCCAGTGCAAAATGCATTCCAAATAAGCCTATTAGTTGTCTATATCATAAAAAGATTTTTAAAAGGCCAGTTGAAATGACTCTTTGTGTTATCTTCCTCAAAGGCTCTGCCTGCACTTGGAATAGAGTTGTGTTTGAAAATGGTGTTGAGGCACAGTTTGAGTTGAGCTCTCGCTGTTCTGACAATGATTTGGCAGCCAAACAAGAGCTTGGTTGAGATGTTAGAAACTATGTTTTCCTCTTGGAAGAGGAGGGGAAGGGTTTCAATTTTGTTATATTTAATCAAAATGATGTTTTGTACAGGTACTTTGAATATTATTTTTTTCCTTATTACAGCTCGTTTTGCACTAAACTTTTTCTCTGTGTTACAGGTCATGGATGATTTGGAATACATCTTCAGTTGCTTGTTAGGCTGTTTTCAGCATGGTTTTCCTTCTCAGGATAGACAGGATCTGTGTTAGTAAGGGGCAGATTAAACAAAATACTTACAGATTGAGCGACACCTAGCAAAGCAAGCATGTTATAAGCACATAACAAGAAATTGCTGCTGTCACACCATGGTTGTGAAAGTAAATGAACCACATGAGGAAGCTGATGGACAAACAAAGGTACAGACTTGTTACACTAGCTAGAAAACGTATGCAATGAACTTGTAGTAAAATTCAGAAGGAAACGAAACATTTTGATAGCCAGTGCCATGCTTTGTTTCTGAAAATGATGGTTTGTATTTAGGCACTCTAACAAAACAGTAAATGGTGCGTATTAGTTAGCGCTGGTAATGTGTCGGTTTTCCACTGGACACTATTATTGGCACAGTTTCTATTGTGAAACTCTGTTTTAAATACAGAAATGGATATAAAGAAACAAAAATACCTCATTTCTCTTTCTGTCTAGGAAAATGCTGTTAAAGTTTTTCATCAGATGGTTCCCTGTTTCCAGAAGATGTTGTTATGGTTAATAAAGTAGGCACTGTAGTGTGGTGAGGACTAACAAAAAGAGAAAAGCTCCAGACTTGTTATCCGTGGAAGCGGATGTTGACAGCTTCTTTTTTTTTTTTGTAATACCTCTTTATGGCTGGTTCTGCATTGTCACTTGCTTGTGTGTGTATTGCATTCTCAGTTATGTCATGGAATATTTCTTTGCATTGGAAGATCACCTACAGGTATAATAGAAACAAAATATGGTTACGATGCCAAATCTCAACACTTGTTTGTGTATTGGTGCTTTATCTTTAAGAGCCTCTTGATGGCACTGGAGCCTTAGATATATATGCTCAGAAGCCCTTTCTTTGGATACCAAATCCTATTATCTAGGTTAGCTCATCTGTATTCAAAAGATCAATGTTGCATTATTACAAAGATCCTTTCAAGTGTAAAAAGGATGGCACTTCATTACAGAAAGTAAAAGAAACTAATCAAACTTTCTTGGTGAAATCATTGACTTTTTTAAGTAAAGGGCACATTTAAGAATTTGAAAGTCCGAAATGTAAGAGTCTTACAGTTGAGGCTCTGTGCTGGTCTAACTTAAATCTCCTGTAACACAGTTCTTGGATTTTCATGTAATCTGAAGAAGAAAGTGGTGTGATGCAGGTCTCATGGTGGCTTCTAATTGAGCCAGGTTGCCATTTGCTGTCGTGAAATCAGATGTCCTGTATAGCTTTAGAGAGCTGTCCACTGTGCAAGGAGGGTCTTTATGTGACAGAACAGGTGAGATCATCTCTTCATTTAGGACAGTTAGGCTGTGCCTTAGCACTGTGCAGAGTTGCAGTTAACCTGAAATCATAGTGGACTTGATTTGAGTACTTCTCTAGGCTGCCACGTGGGGTTGTACAAGTTGGTGTAACAGTAAGCTTTTTTTTTTATTATTTATTTTTATTTCATTTGTCAAAGGACAGAGTCCAACAGAGCTGGACTGGTTTGTTGCTGACAGCAAGGTCTCATCTCCCGTGCCTCTTACTTGTAGCTTTGCACATGTTTGGTACAGAAATGGTTATTACCACTCTATTTTGCCTGCAGATAGATGCAGGGCAGAACCTGGACCACAGAACTTTGGCTCCTCAATGAATTGATACTGATTAGCAGTTCATTTCTAAAGACTTCACCGTGGATATTTGTAATTTGAGCTAGATTAACATAGAACTTTTTTGTGTGTGTGTATTTCTCTTGTCTGATGAGGTGAATTGTGTAGCTCACCAGCACTGGCAGAACTTGCCATAGAAAATTCTTCTCAGAATGCCCTTCTGGTGACAGAGAGCTCACTTGAATTTTCGTGAATAAATCTCTGGCATCTGATCATCCATGGAAACGAACATAAATGGATTATGAGCACAGCCAGATGAAAGACTCAGCTTTAGTTTGCAGGCGTATTCATGAACACTTCTTTCTTATAGACAACTTGTGTGAGTGTAACGGAGTTGCCCATGCTTGGTGGAATACTACACCTTGCAGCCACCTACAGCAGGTCAGTCTGGCCAACTTGTACCAGTTATTACTTTGAACTAGAAGAGAACTGGTTTGAATTCAGAAACTAATTTGGGGCTTAATGAAGTAATTTGTAAAAAATAGAAAATATGCTTTAAAAATCAGAACCAAGAAAGCCAAATGGCTGAACTGCTTCAGTGTTACACTGGGAATGAAGCAGCCTAGCCAGACAAGCTTTATTGTCTTCCAGCCCCCTTGCTGTGATTAACAGTTCATGTCTCAGTACCTACCCTCCCTGTACTTAAAGGATTTTTTTCTTTACTTTGAGTTTTAGGTTCTCTAAAATCACCTGTGATGTATATGCTAGAAGAAAGCTTAAGAGACATGTTTTAAAATAGGAACACTGAAAATTAATCTTTTGACATATCTAAGAGGAGTTTGCAGGAACGTGTGGCTGTAATATGTAGTCTTGGATGCTTACATATCCACACTGAGCTAAAACAGTCCTTCCAGTTTGTTCTTATCTGCTACTAGAATTATTGTTATTTGTGGTTAGTATTTGCAAGATGGGCTGACTTGAAGCCTGGGCATGCATTTCCACAAAATACATGGTTACAGTCTGGTTATTGACTTTGGGGACATAGGATACCATCATTGTGTTTAAACCTCACCTACATTTATGCCAGGGCATCTTTCTCTGTTTAAGATCTATTCCACAAGTGGTATGCTCTGTCTTCTGAAATAAGAGAATCTGCTTCAGTGATCCTACTTCATTGTTTTGTGGGTTCTTTTTCATTTCTGAGAAAGCTGTATATGCTCTGTGCATGTGAAAGGAAGCTGAGACTTGTTTATCTGAAAGAATTTTTTCTATAAAATTGGCTTCTATAAATGTAGTTAGTTCCAGTTGAATTTTTCTCAAAATTAGCTTCTCTAAGAGAAGTAAATATTCTTTCCCATAACTTACTGGTAACTCTTTAAAAGGCTTCTCCAGGTACCCTTATTTACATGAGGTGAAAATCAAGATAGGTCATAGTACAAAAAAAAATCCACTTGACAATGAACCGGCATTCACTGACTGTTAACTTGCTTGACATACAAGGTCTATCTGTGTACCAGTCAGAACACTAAAACTCTGTAGATTTGGCTGAGACAAACAGTGTATAGGGCTCAAACTGATTTTCTGCACAGTGGTATACGTTCCCCTAAAGGAAGGGTAAAATTGTTCAATTAGCTTTTTTTACACTATGCAGAACTCGATGCTAAATAGATTTGAGCAGTGTTGAATCACGTAGTTTTCAGGTTGATATCAATGAATTCTCTGAGAGATTAAAGTATTTGATGCTTCCTTGATGTTCCATCAACTTATATAGGATTTAAGATGTGAAATGGCAGATGAGTTTTACATGGTGCACCATTGCATTTCTTCTGTCGGTATCATGGAATTTATTCATTCAAAAAACAATGATAATACAGTCTGGTGTGTGGTAGTGATATTTTTTTAATTGTTCAATTATGGTCAAGACACTGAAACATAAGCCACCGTACATAGCTCTCCCTGTATTGACTCCAACTATAGACCCTTCTTTTCGTGGTGTGTGTATTCACATAAGCACACCAGTCCAGCCCTTGTCCACTGGTTGTCCTAGTATATCCAATAAAGTGAGCCTAACAAAACCTGTGCTAACATTCACAGGGTGTGATATGCCATTTTAAAAGCTTCACACTGGGTCAGGAGGGCCTTATGTGACACATCTTCTAGTATTAATGAACCAGAAAATGCACAAATGAGGGTGCGACTTGGAGTGGCAGACTCCTGTCATTGAGCTGTCAGTGACAAAGACATCAGGAATGCTCTGATGTACTAGAGAAGTCTCTAAGCTTGTTTGTGTGAACAAAACTGCTTCAGAACAGTTTTCTTCTACCTCATCCTTTTTGAAACTCTTCTAAAGTGTATGTACTAGTTCCTAGAGCTCAGGAGTATAACATTTATTTTGTCTGCTGTTGGGAAGAAACTCCCATGATACCCTTCACTTAGTTTATTACATTTACAAATCCACTTTGGCTTTTTGGTTGTTCAATAACTATTTAAAACTGGTTAAAAGCATAGAGTATATGAGTAAGTGTAGGTTGAGGAAATATTTCCGTCAGACAGTTTATACAGTAGGGTTCACACCACTGAAAATGGACATTGCTTGTGGGTTCAGCATGCAAAGTGCTATTAACATGACCTATGAAAAACAGTGTGTACTTGGTTATTTGTGGAAAGAGACTTTTTTATGCTTTTGATGGTATTATTTAAGCCAACTTATTACTGGACTTGTAAAGAGGTGAGACCATAGGTCTCAGTGCTATAACTGCTATTCAGATCAGAAGTTTCATGATAAAAACCTCATCAGGTGGATGGTGCCATTTATTGGAATTATAATTCACTCTTTCAGCTACAGGGCATGGTGGCACAAACAACCAGTTAGGAAAGAAATTAGTCATCTTGTTAATATTATGTGCATCATAACCTTCATCTTGGGAAGGGTGGTATGGATTTGTTCACTTCAGTATGTTCTCCATTATGTATCCACTAAATTGGAGTATAATGGTCTTTTTGCTCCTCAGTTTGTTTAAAAAATAATCTCTAATTGCAAAGACAAACTAACTAAATACCTCTGTGCTTGTCTTCATGCTTTATGCTCCAGTTATATCAGCTGGACATTGAACTCAATATATATGGCGGCTGGCAGAATTTTGAAGTTGGGGATCCATCTAATAAACATGGAGAGGTCACAGCATGCTCTAGAGCTGGGGAGGTAACATTTTACTGCCAACACCACAGTGCTGTGATAATTTTTCTTTGGTAGCTCCATGAGGTTTTTAACTTCCTGGTTGTTTGGGTTTTCTGTTTTTTTTTTCAATCTAGGGATGAGAAAATAGTGAAATTTCACAAGGAATGATACCAGATGCAATATTTTTCTCAAGCAGAGCCAGTGTTTGGCAAGATTTGATAGGTAATTGTTCAGACGTGCTTGCAAACACAGTGTTTATAAGCATGTAACTCCTTGTCACCTAGTCTGGATGTAGCTGGTACCTTCTGACAATTAGTATGTAACAGAAGTTGGTGGTATACCAAGGCCATGTGTTTTAAACTGTCAGCAGTTGCATCTATTATCTCACCAGGTTGAAGTGTCCTTGGCATCTGGCACTGTAAAGGTTTGTCCCTCCTGTCAATTTCTCTCATTCCTGTGTTTTCTTATATTTTGCTATTTATTTTGCTTCCAGGTTGCACTGGGTCAGTCCAGACTCCTGCCTACCACTTGGACTATCTCACATCTTGCGACCTGCATATCTCTACAGGAAACTTTATGTTTCTATGGTGTTCGTCATTACCCTCTGTAACACTCAGCAGGTGACTAAGGAACAGGACAAGCTGCAGATTCTTGTTTAAAGATGAAGACCTGGGCTAGCATTACAGTATAACAGAATACTAAAAAAAAAAAAAAAAAAGAAAGAAAGAAAAGCCGGCTCAAATGAGGGTCTAAGCAGATACACTGGCAGAATTGACTCTCTAATTTATTATGTGGCTCTTCTGCTGACATGTGGTTTGAGTTCAGAGATAATGTCTCTCTTTAATATGAGCAGTATTTCTAAATAGGACTATGAATTTTCCTGGTACAACTTGAACAAAATATTTGAGGAACATGATTGACATTCAGTGTTGGTTGGGTGAGTTGAAGTTTTCCACCCCTCAGTCCTGCTTCTTCATCGCATCTCGCGTAGTCTTACATCTCCTTTCCTCAGGGAATGCTAAGCTGAGTGCTTTGTGCTTTGAGTGAGGCGTTTGAGACAGCAACCATTATTACACTGAATATATTATTTGGTAGTCCATCTTCTCTGTGCTCAGCTCTCCACTTCAAGCTAACAACGGTTGTTGGAGCATAAACTAGCATGTCGCTTACAAGAGGAAAGGAAGCAACTTTCATTGCAGGCTCAGATGGTTTTGTTTGCTTTGGTGTTTCCTTTTATTTCCTGAAACCTCCGGTATTGGCTGCTATCAGAGGTGAGATGTTGGATTAGATCAGCATAGCATAGTTGTGAGTTTCCTATTTTTATGGTTTGTTTTATTTTTTTTTTCACTCCTGGAACCATTAGCAACAAAGGGGCTATATAGGTTGTGCAAGTATAGTAAAGAGTAGCAATGTGTCTTGGGCTGAGGTTTTGCATTATTAACTAGCTCATTAGAGAAGATCTGTAAGAACACATACACATGTAGTTAGTAATTATTAGGTTATTGGTGGGCATTAATGGAAGGGACGATAAAAACTACTTTCACTTTAACAGTGATTGTACCTACGGTTCGTAGCATATTTGTAAATTGCCTGTTAGATGTGCTTTTATTAATTACTTTTTTTTTTTTTTTTTTTTTTTTTTTGTGGTGGGTGTTTACATCTTATCTACTTTTCTCAGGTCATGTAACAGTTCTGGTACAAGTGTACCTGGCACTCCTGGCCTAGAACAGTTTGTGCTAAAGGAAATAAATGGAGGTGTCCTGGTTTGTCCACTCCCTGCTGTGGCTTCTATTTCCCATTTCTGTCACTGTTATCTCGCAGCCTTAGAGGTTGCAGGACTGAAATCCTCTGCCACTTTACTCTGACTTATGATGGACAAAGTAGAGCGCACAAAGCTTGCAAGCCAGATTGCAAAGTCTTTTATGGTGCTGTTTTCTTTACATTTCAACTTTTTATTTGCTCACCAGCAGTTATGACTGGTTCATCATCTTCAGGTGTTGATTTCAACAGGAACACCATGCTTGATCTAAAGGACACATATAAATGTGGATTGTATCCATAGCCAGTTTTTTAAAATTCTTAAAATATTCTTATTAGTCTTACATTCTTCTACAGAAGTAGCAAGAATTGAGGGGAAAACCATTCTTTTCCCCACCACAAAGCTATGCTGTTGTTAATCATCCTTTGTAGAATATGTCAATATTTAAAGAGGGGTATTAAAAATACTTTTCTGTATTTTTAGAGCTCCCTTTCTGACTTGTAGAAAATGTAAGTCATCTGCCTAATGAAGGCTATGTCAGACCTAACTGGTAAATAGATATATCTAATTTCATAGTAAATGAAGCTATGATTTTGGCCTGTTTGTATGTTTATATTTTAATGCAGGAAGGCTCTGCAGGGGGATCTGCACAGGCTGAATTGATGGTCCCAGGTCAGTTGCATGAGGTTTAACAAGGCCAAGTGCCAAGTCATGGATTTGGATCACAACAGCCACAGGCAATGCTCTAGGCTGGGGGAGGAGTGGCTGGAAAGCCGCCTGTCGGAAAAGGACCTGGGGGTGTTGGTGGACAGCTGGCTGAACATGAGCCAGTAGTGTGCCCAGGTGGCCAAGAAGGCCAATGGCATCCTGGCCTGTGTCAGAAATGTTGTGACCAGCAGTAAGGAGGTGATCGTGCCCCTGGACTTGACACTGATGAGACTGCACTTTGGGTACTGTGTCCGGTTTTGGGCACCACAGGATAAGGACATAGAGGTGCTGGAGCAGGTCCAGGGAAAGGCAACAAGGCTGGTGAAAGGGCTGGAAAACTTATGCCTTATGGAGCCTGGCTGAGAGAACTGGGGTTGTTTAGTCTAGAGAAGAGAGACTGAAAGGTGACGTTATTGCTCTCTACAACTACCTAAAAGGAGGTTGTAGTGAGACGGATGTTGGTCTGTTCTCCCCAATTATTGATGATAGGATGAGAGGAAATGGCTTGAAGTTGTGCCAGGGGAAGTTTCAGTTGGATATTAGGATCAATTTCTTCACTGAGAGAGTGTTAGGCACTGGAACAGGCTGCCCAGGGAGGTGATAGAGCCATCATCCCTGGCAATGTTGAAAAAATGAGTAGGTAAAGCACTTGAGGCTATGGCCTAGTGGTTAGGGAAATGTTAGGAGGAAGGTTGGACTTCATGATCCCTGAGGCCCTTTCCAACCATAGCGATTCTATCATTAATATAAGGAAATTAATCCACTACCTAATTTTTTGCTTCTTCCTTGAATGGCCTGACTTGTCTTCTTGTTTCTTGATTTTTCTGGAGTTGTAACCCATGTAAAGTGGAGCAGCTAATATATGCCACTGGTGCCTCATACCGCAGGACTCTATCATCAGAGGATTTTTCCATGTCTCAAAATATTAATACCTTAATAGTAGCTTTACTATTGGTAACTGCTTTATTTCCATATTAAAGTTCAGAAAGTTCACTCCTTGAGTTCAAAGGACAGTCCTTGGAATATTTGGGGTATCATAAAAACTCTGTGCTTGATGGGTTTTAAAAACCTTAAGAGCATGTGTATCGTTCCTTTAAATCACGCCTTAATTTTGTTTAGGTGTGGCCTTTCCTTGGTTTACTAGCCATATGCCATGAACTGGCTGTTTTAGCATGGTAAAACAAGCACAGGCCAAATCCCTTATAGCTTAATTTCCTATTTCTTACATATTGGTTAGAGGTTTTAGAGCACAGTCCCAAAATAAGTTTGATTCCAGTTAAGAACTCTCACTAAAGTTAGTTTTCTTCATCTTTGTCATTTTGACTCATGTGGCTCTGACTATGTCTGGGTTTCTTGTCAATCTTTTCTAAAATAACAACATGAGATGCATCCACATACTCTATTAAACCTGTCTTCCCATCACTTTATCTCATTAACTGCTCAATCATTGTTGGGGAAAAGAAGATTCTTCCATTAGCTCTCAACTTCAAAAGACTCAGGTTTTTAGATCAAACAGTCTTTCAACAGCTGTTTAAAAATCTTTACATCCAAGAGGTTAACTTCAAAGAACACCTTGTGGGTGTTCTGAACCCAGTTGACAGGTAAACAGTAATTCATGACCAAAGATCTGCATTAATGAAATGCCTTTAAACCATGGGCAATCTCTTACTCTTGCCCTTTTGATTCTAGTGGGAGGTTCCCAGACTGACAGCAATATAAGTGGATGGCTTAATTTGCCATGGAGCAAACAGTGACATTCAGGCTTCTTACAACACAGTTCTGCCAACATGCTTAAAATACATGTAGTTTGGAGTAGCAGGCTACTCCAAATAATAAAAGAATAGATAGAACCTTATTTTCAGTTTTTACTAGGCTTTTTAATTAAGGCTAGTCAAATTCAGCTTTGAGACAACTTGGCTGATGTGTAGTGCAGCAGAGCTTATCAACAGCCAGTGTTCTAGAGGACAGTAGGAAGGAGGGGGAAAACCAGATGACTCTGTGCTCTCCCATACCCATCATACAGAATAATTCATCAGACTATTACTTACTGTATGGCTGATGAGGTCTAACTGTCTTGTGCTATGCTGTAGAAACTCGTGAAGTGATTTTAGAGAGACCACACCCAATGAATGGCATGTGGGAAGAGGATAAGTCTTCTGTCACAGTTGCCCCATGTGCAGGTCCAGCCTGCTGGCAAATGCTTCATTGAGAGTATCCTAGGAAAACTGAAATCCTGTGGAATGTGGTCTGATTAAATTAATTTATTTATTTTCTCTGAGTTTTGACATTCATCACCTGGTACAATGCTGGGAATTTTGAGTGTTTCAAAGAAATACCAAGTTAGTATTGGACTGTCAATTTTTTTAAAAAAGCCTATTTTTTTTTTTTTATTTTATTTTTTGAAGTAAAGAAGAATATTAATAACCAGGATTTCATGTGGCTGATTGTGTACTGGTAAGCTGCTGCTTTGGCCATATAATCATCCTGGTTTCCTTCCATCACTGTTATCTGTGCCGTTGTGGTTTAAGCAGCTCTTATGACCCTTTCCAAAACAGCGTTAAGTTCTGTGGTAGGCAGGGCAGTCCCTGATTTCTTCTGTGTGGTTGCAGAGCTGTTTTGAAGCTTACCTGTTTTCTAAATGGTAATGTATTTGACACCTTTAGAGACAAAGAACTCTGTTTTTTTTTTGTTGTTGTTGTTGTTGTTGTGGGTTTTTGTTTGTTTGTTTGTTTTGTTTTGTTTTTGCTTTTTAGTGGTTTGGTTTGTTTAGATTATCCATTCCTTTCTGGTGTGGGTTACAAACATGACGTTTGCACCCTTTCTGAGACATTTGTTCTATTGCTTTTTACTCTTGAGGTTATTCCTTAAAAAAAACAAAACAAAACAAAACCCACAAACAAACAAAAAACCCACAACAAACCACAGTTTTGAGTGTGCTTCATATCTGGGGTTTATGGGAAATCATAAGAGAGAAGAAAACAAATATTAATAAAGACCAAGAAGGGGGAAGACCCACTACTTAAGCTAAGTGTCCAGTTATTCTATGCACAGTCTCAATAGAATCTAACCTCATATTTAGTCCATTCCCTTAACTGACATGATCCAAATTTTAGTGAAACTGGTGGAATTGCTTAAAGATCATGTGCCATTTACAAATACTTCAAGTAACGTGTGCTGTGTGAGTGAGTGCAGGGATATATATTTACACAGAGTATTTCAATATCAAATTGAGACCCAAGTAGGTAGGCTCTGCAGTTTAGTGTGTTTATTACCTGCTTCTGTTGTGATAGTACCAGAACTCTCAAATCAAGAATTTAGACTTTTTGTTCTGAAGTGTGAGTGTTCTGGAATAAGCCCAAGTGAGTGGCTTTGTGCTCATTCTTCACCTGCTCTAGCAGATGGCTGGCATGGCCTAGGGTTTCTCATCTTGGCAGTATGGCTGCCTCTACAATTTAGTTGGTAGGGAAGATAAGAAACCAGAGCTGTATCATCATGTTATTAATAACCAATGAAAGAAGAAAATTAGTAATTAGCTAATTAGTATCACAGGAAGTGGCTTGAGAGAGAATTCTGCTGAGATGTCTTGTTCTCTGTCCTGCCAGTGCTTGGAATGGGGCAGCCTGCACTGTGCCACACCTACAGGCACAAAAGGGAAGGCAGGAGCTGTGAGAGGGCATCTCCCAAGTGAAACATCACAGCTGATGTGAAGAAGGCAACAGGAAACACAAATATAGCAAGTTGTAAGAAACAGACTATGTGGTGCTTAACTGGATAGAGTTTGGATCAGGATTTAGCTTCCATCATGCAATAATCACTATACAGTCACTGTGATAATAAAATGGGTTATTAAAATAGTACCTTGTCCGTTACAATATTAGTAGGTAGATGGACAAACAAGAAGTGAAAATACCTTTATTGATGATAACTCAGTTAGTAGAACTTAATCCACTAGGAATCCAGGTCTAAGGAAAGTAAAAAAAGTAAAGGCCATAATAGGTCATGGCTTCTGACATTGGTGATTGTATCATCCTGAATGGAAACATCTGAATTATATTCTTCTGGAAGACAGATATTACTGTGTCCCTCTGTGGGGATGGAGGGAAAAGAATATAGCTTTTAGTTAGCAAGAAACTCTAATACCACTGTTTTAGAGCTATCATCTTTGAAGTTTCAGCAAACATTTATTCTGTTGCATAAGTAATTTTCTCAACACACTGTGGGATTTTAATTCTTTGGACTCTGACGCTTTTTATGTAACAACTCAATCTTGTGTAACAGTAAAGGGGAAAAAAATTTTTCTTCCGTGATCACTGCAAGTTCAAATGGGATTGTAAAGTGTGATACCATCTAACGTCAGCTTATCAGAACCATAATGATGCCATTGGTGGAACAGAGTGAACAGAGAAAAGATTTAATCAAAGACAGTTCTGTTGAGGAAAACCTTAACCAATTTCACCCACAGGAATACTTTTGAGCTGAGGATCATGGGAAAAACATTTCAAAATCTTTCTTCATCCTTAGTCTTTGAGACTTACAATATTCTAGAGACTAGACTGAGCAGAAGTAACCCATTGTGCTCCTCAGTGTTGCAGTGTAAATGAATGCAAGCAGTGGTCAGACAAATGTCCTGGTACGTGGAATCACGATTTCCATGCCGGAGGCTGCCCGTGCTTGGCAGAGAAAGGTCATCTTAGGCAGAAGATATGGTAACCTCAGCTCTGACCTCTGCAGCTGTAGACTGAAGTAGAGACTCTTAACTGCATTTTTAACTAAATAATTAAGTAAATGGTTAAATCAATTTCTAACATAAACTGAAGCCAGATGCCTGTGAGCTGAGTGCTGCATGGGAACTTACAACTTCTTCACAGTCATCCCTACGGTTACATTGTCCAAAGTGTATGTACAGTCACGCTCCTGGTGTGTGGCATATGGCAGCAGAGACAACATCTGGTTTTACTTTCTTCATAATACTGGTTTTGCATTGAGTTGAACTGGTAATCTTTGATTTATGAGTGAAAAAATTATAATTCTATGTGATTGTTTCTTGTTCTTTCAAGGGCTGGCCTCTGCCAGCTTCATGTGTTTTAGTCACTGTGAACAAGAAAGCAGCCAAATGTTGTTTAATAGATAATCCAAAAGTACCATTTAAGTAACTCAACTGGGCAATGTTTTCATAAAAGTGTGGGACTGTGAATTTATTTATTGAATATTTTTATCAGTTCACTGGTATTGTGTAGTAGTTTTTTCCCTTTTTTCCTTTTTTTTCTTTTATTTTGTCCCATAATGATATTGGGACTTCAGGATTTTCCTGTGAATGTCTGCCATCTGCTAAGTGATTAGTTCCCATTCCTTTTCCAGGTATTTATACCTTGAGTTCTTTCTAAACTCAGTGAGAATTAGTTGCTAATACCTCCAGGGAATTAAGGTTAACAGATACAGGAGCCAAATAGCTGTTAAAATCTGTTCAAGTTGTCTCATGAGATGGCTTTGAAATCCAGACTTACATGGGTGATTTTCTAGAAGTAGTCTGCCTGCTTCTGAGAGGAGTGCTGCAGTCAGTGGCTGGGCAGAACGAAAACAAACGGGCAAGGAAGAATACTTTTAAATGAACAAATGGGACATGGATGCAAACATACTACAGAGTTAAACCTTAGCAAGATGCTGCAGAATACAAAAGGATGGACATGTGTGTTACAAAGCCTTAGTGGTGAGCCCAGCTTCAAGCAGGGAGGTCTTGTGCAGTGTCAGAAAACCTTTTTGGATTTGTGCAATCCCTTACAGATGCTCAAGAAATTTGGCAGAGTGGCACAGGCATATCCAGAGAAGGTGGAAATGGGAAAGTCCACCTGAAGTATAATTTATCCAAATTGCAGGTCAATGTCAAAACGTGGAGGAGCCAACATTTTTTTTTTTTTTTTTATGAGTGTGTGAAAGGGGTGGATCCATGAGCCTGACCTTTACCTGTAATAGCAAGACTACACGTGTCGTGGTCTGAACAGACCTTTTTGGTGTTAACATGGATCATGACATTTACTGGAAGAAAAATGTTACTTGTTTATCTGGGCTGGTGACTATTTGGTAGCCGGGATTATTTGGACTACAATCTTTATTAAGGTTTTGTTGACTGTTTTGTTGCCCACAGCAGGAAAGGGCCTGCAAATATTTGACTGCTTCTGGCAGTTTTTGTCCTTGGTTGTTCAGGTCCGTTTGACTGAGTTTGAAAGTATGTTTGCCTTTCTAAAATTGTTTTGTGTTTACTCTTCAATTTTTTTTTTTTTTTTTTCATTTTTCTTTGAAGGTGGCTCAGTTGGCAGTGACTTTTTTCCTACTCTGAGGTAGAATACTGGTAGCTGTTATTTCTGTTGGGCTGTTATAATTGTGTGACCAAGAGATGTGTTACAGAAGCTAAGGGAGGGACATTTAGTGGGTAAAACTTTTCATGCCACTGATAATGAAGCTACCTAGAAGAAGTTAGCAAAGTCCAAAAGCCTATAGTTGTGTTCTCTTGCTCGTGGTCCCATACTTGAACTGTGAAAAAGGAGTCTGCAATCATATATGGTTTCATGATAGGCTTGTCTCTCCTGACAGGCTCTCTCTTCAAAGCTTTTGACTCAGCATCTGGAAGTTCAGCAACATGGCATGCTGTCAGCCATTTCTTCCACTGAGTTTTTTCTTTATCCCCGAATCTTTAAAGTGTATAGGAATGTTCAGGCTTATTTCTGTACATGTCTGGGAGCAGACAGAGTCTATATTCTACTACTAAATACATTTTCCGCCACTCATCAGCAAAGACGTCAAAGTTCCTGGAAGGGATTGCACTGGTAGCAACAGAATGCAGTGAATCAAGGTGGCAGCTGATATGACGTGATGCATAAAAAAGAAATTGACCTAATTCATATTAGCATATTAAACATGTGGCACTTGCACAGTATGCAAGTGTGAAGGTATGCAAATGTAATAAGCTAACTGAATTGGGCCAAGTGGTATGAGGCATAATTAGCAACTTGTTATAGTCCTTTCAGCCAGGCTACCTCATGAAAAAGAAAAGAAGCCCTTTAAACATCAACAGTGTATTATGCATATTCATAATATCAGTTACTATTGTTTTTATGGACCATATTAGAGTAGGAAAAGTCAAAGCCAGTTCCAAGGGAGTATTAATAGTATTTGTGGATACAAGATTTTTTTTTTTTTCATTTTTCTCTAAACCTTCTTCATTCTTGGTTTGACGGAAATTACAGACGTATTTCCACTTCTCAGCTTGACTGTTGCAGTCCTGCCAGTTAAGTCCTCTTCTCTCTTTAACACTTCTGCATCTAAAATGCAGTGACCCATAGTTCTCAGGGTCTCAAGGTTCAGGGGCTAAGCTCACACATTGCTTATGACCTCAGCCTTTACTGCTGTTGAATCTTCTGGATGGGTTGTGTTAATGCATTTCTTGGTGTTCAGTGTTGTAGGAAGCTAGCATATGGAATTCAAATGGACAACCAGACCGATGCAGATCCAGTAGCCATTATCTCAGACCAGCAAGTAAATGTAATCTTTGAGGTCTTTCTTTTGGTAGGGTTTTTTTGTTGTTGTTGTTTGGTTTTGTGACTGACTACACAGTGTCATACATAAAGCTGTGAGCATTTTCTCTGGATCTGCATTATGTCGATGTGCTAGCAATATAAGTTAGCATTTTCTCTCGCAATTTGGATCTTGTGGAATACAACCATGCTGCCATGTAGTGAGATAATGCACTAGAGTAAGCCGTGAGCTGGCCATTCTCTTTTTGTAAATGCTTAGTAGGAGCCGGTGTGAAGGCTGCAATGTCCCAACAAGAAGTTCTCGAAGAAGAGTTCCTTCTTTTCTTTGCTATTTCACTGTACTCAAGTATAAACTCGTGTGAAGCCCTGAATCATAACATGCTACAATAAGCTTTATGTCCCATGAGCCATGCATTTGCAGAACAGGGCTCTAAATGCAGCTGAAAGAGTTATTCAAGTAGCATGCTGGGAGTCCATTTGCTGTTACAAATGAGTTTACTTCTCCGTTTGGTTGGTTGGCTGGCTGGTGTTTGCTTTCTTTTTGAGCTATGTCAAGTTACTCTGACTGGAAAAAGTCTCTTTTTTTTGATCAGAAGATTTTTGTGATTTGTTTCAAGGAAATTACTATAGCTTTCCAGAGCTTTAACTCTACACGTTGACTTGCAATAATTTCTCGTTTCCCAATTTATTTATTTCCTGTCAGTGATAGATAGAGCACACAACTCCCAGTGAAAATAACCTCCCTGATTCTCCAACAACAACAAATGTAAATGACTTAAGATCAAAGCTGTGAATGAACTTGCTTGTTTTATCCCTTCCATGTTTCTTTAACTTCTTTCTTTTTAAGTGAGGAATGTCTGTTGAGTAATCTTATTAAATATCAAAACAGAACAGCAGGTTTTTTTCAGATTTTCAGAAACTGTTTTAAATAAGGGAGATATTTCTTTTGTAGCTTCATGACAGTTGTTCCAAAATATATCTCCTCCTGTCTTCAAAGTAAAATTGTGTTTCATTGAAATAGTGTGTTTTCTCACTGAACTTTCTTCCCCACTTCTGGATTTTGTTCTTATTTTTTCATTTTATTTCTGGACTCCTTACAACTTTGGTATTGTGTGACTGTTACCAACTTACTATTACTGATGCTATTTAGCTAGATGAGTTATATTTTGTTTGGGCTACATATTTGTTGATAGAAATTCAATTGTCTATTAAAAACTCTAAAATGGCTAGTAATGCCAAAGAACACCTGGCCTTTCAAAGATTTCTAGTTCACTTTTATCTGTCCTTTCAGGTAGCTACTCGAATACCTGAGGTACTTCTGCCACATGAGACAAAAAGCAAGTCTCTTGTACAAATCTGTTAATCTTGAAGGAGAAACATCTTTTTGGATTGTGAAGGGTTGCCATCAAAATACGGATGGCAAGTAAAATCTTCATGTTCCAACTATAACGTACCTTACCTATCTGAGTCTGTTCTCCTCCTGCATATCAATCAACTTTAGAAGGGTGTTTGTAGCAGTTTCAAGGCTGGTAGGGCACTTGCGAAGGAGAATTTAGAAGTTTTAGATGACAAGGGAATGTGCTAAGTAGAGCTGTAAAAATAATCTCTGTGTTTGAAACGATGAAAAGTTAGTTTTAAAAAAGAGCATCAGCTAGATAGTGTCAGGAAATAAAAGAATGTTGTTGACAAGTACATACCAAACCTGGAAAACCTAGTGTTTTGCTTGCCTTTTAAATAAGTACTGCATAACTTCTGCTCACATGTTCTGGAGCACGTCAACTTAGACTTGAAGGCAACCTACAGGTTAGAGTAGGATATGTTTTTAAAATCTGCCTGTCTAGACATATGTTTGTACACCAGAATATTTTTGTCTTGCTATAGAGATTTTACTTGGCTTCTTCACTTGCTATTGTTTGTTAAATCAATGTCAAGGAGAGTTCAGATTCATGATAATGCAACAGTTGCACCTCATTTTTTTTTGAGATAATTGTCCAAACGTGATGCGGTGCCTATGGCTTAAGTAGTTAACTTTTATTTTTTGATATACAAAGAATTTCCTTATTGTCATCTTCATTGGTATTAGCAACATCTGCCAATCAGATAATACTCTCTGTTCATAGTGTTAATGGCCAAGACAGAATTTTTTATATTAAATAAACATTTTAAAAGATATTAAAATATTATGGGTTCCTGGTTTCAGTCCTTGAAAAACATAATCCACATGGGTTTTTTCATGTGTTTGTTAATATAAGTCAGTGAGATGTGCCACAGGAAAGCAAGCTCATTTCTGTGCTAATAGGTGAAGTGAAAACCCAGCTTCAAGAAGGCTTTTTCAATTTTTTAGGCTTTCCAGTGTATGCTGGAAGAGGGACTTGAAAACTAAGAATTTTTCAAGCCACTCTTACTTATCAGAGTTTTGTTATTTTTGTTGTTCTTGGACTTGGCAGAACACACTGTTCTTTTTTTTTTTTTTTTTTTTTTTTTTTTTGTGAAAGCACTGCAATTACTTATAAGTAAAAAAAAAAAAATTAAAAAAAAAAAAAGAGAGAATGTGACCTTAAAGGTAAAAATAAGAATTGTTTTACTGTTAAATTCAGAAATACTGGAAGAATTCTTAGCCTGTTTCTACACCCTTGCTATCAGGAGAACTACAAATTTGCCTTTTGACTATTGGACTTCCAGTAATGAGTGCATTTGTGTTGTTAAAAGCTGTGGAGTCCAGTGGAAAGTCAGCTTGGGTATCCCTGTCTGCCTTTACATCAGATGAGGTGGCCTTTCTGGTGTGGAGGAGCTGCAGGCAGATGAGGTGGCCTTTTTGATGGGGAGTAGCTGCAGGCATCACTAACCCTTTTTCTTCTGACCCCCTCCATAACTGGCTGTGTGTTTGTGTGTTTTGGAATGACAAGCCTCTGCCAAATCCATACAAAGAGTTTAGTGTTTCAATAGCCTTATTTGTAAGTTATGTTTCCCTGCCCTCTGCATCCTTAACTACACTAACGCTACATGCTTCTTGCTCTTTAGGCCATGAAATCTCTAGGTTGTTTTTATTTTGCAACATTATACAATGTAAATCATGACACTGTTGAGACAGATAAGGTGTCTGAAGTGATTAATTAGCTCTCTAGTGACAATACTAATTGTATGTGATGTTGGACTTGTGCATGTTGTCTTGTCTGATGACAACAAACACAGACATATTCTCCTCCCTCTCCCTTTCATGTAATTACAATCCAAAACAACTAATCCCTTTCCTTACCATGAGAGCATCCTACTCTGTAAAAGCTTTGTTACTCTTTCTCTTTGTGACAGTGGGTGACTCTTCATGATTAGTCAAGCACATACAACTTTTTGTGTTGGGAAAAAGCATAAGGGAGGCAGGCAATTGGAAGTACCAGTCAAGTTTTTTGTGGCCGGATGTCGGTGTTAGGACCAAGTAAGATGGCTTGTGCTACTGGTCTTTGGCTGCACCAGGAAAGTATGTTTAACCTGGAACCAGCAGTGGAACCATACTGTATAGTGGTATTGTTAGCAGACTGTTGAAAACTCTCAAACTGCCTGTGTTCAGGTGCTGAGGTAGCCTCTGCTCTTCTTTAAGTGGCCTATCCATCTTGGCACCCAGGCATGCTGATGAGGCAATGTGTGAAGGCTTGCACCATCCCTGCCTATGCTGCATCTATTTTTTGTATTACTGGAGGACCTCTGATTTGTTTTGCTGTCTGCTGCTTTTTTCCAAAACTTAAAAACAAAAGCCTTTTAAAGTGTACTTATACTATGTCATAGCTCACAGTGGTTTATCAAATTGTGCTGGTGAATTGCTATTCAATGCAGATGTGTTGAGAATGTCAGTGTTGTTCACATAAAAGACTAGATAATTCCAGTAAATTTAAGGGGAACTTACTGTGGTGCCTACGGAGGAGATGAATGTTAAGGGTAAGCCTGGACTAAGCATAGGTGGGGCAGATATTAAACTGCAAAAGAAAAGCCAGTTACTCAGGCAGTTGAGAGAGCAGAATGAATCAACAGCTGGATCACTGGAAGTCAGTCAGAGATTACTTCAACAGATAGATTTGTGTGGAAGCTGGATCATTTTTTCTCTGTTTAGTTTCATATGGGGAGTTTTGCCTGGATGAGCAAGATGGATTGAGGTTGCAGATGTTGCATTACTATTAAAAGTGTTCTGTGCATTATGTGAATTGGATGTTCAGATTCCTTAGGCAGCTTGGGAAACATTAGCCCTACTCACCTAATAAATATGACCCGTGTTAATCTACCACAGGACTTTGTTACCCTTGTTCCTGGACCCTTGAAAGAGACTGTTACTGTCTTTGAAGTAACTGTCCCAGTGTCTTAATTCAGGCACAGAAACCTCTGCCTTTGTGTGCAAAGGTCACAGATTCAATATGACCAGATAACCTACTTCGGGGCCATTTATACACAAAGGATAAGTCAGTCAAGTTTATTAATGACTAAGCCATACA
>NW_008600990.1:14406-17882 GCF_000691845.1 Merops nubicus | reverse complement strand
TTCCTGCTGCATCCAATTTAGGATATGCTTATACAAATTTGAATGTCTTTATACTGATGCACAACAATGTCACTGAAATTAAGAAACAACCAAAGAGCTATCAGTTATAAGGATGTCTGTAAAGGTTCAGTATTTAGGCCAAGCTCAGGAAAATAAATGGTCTGAAACTCTACCCAGAGTTTATTCAGTATACCTGCATTTTGAGAAGTCAATAAACTGTGGCGGTGTTCTACTGTCTGCTGAGTTTGCTTCTGAAGAGCTGAAAACTTTGTTTCAGGTTTTTGTTCAGGTGTGTGCACATCTCCTTGTGCGTCTTCTGAAAAGGTAGGGGCTGGTCTGCATAACTATAACAGGAGAAAAAACAAACCAAACCAAAACCAAATACAAACCCAGGTAGGCCACAGCTTGAGAGCCACCTCTGAGTAGGTTGCTCTTCTATTTTTAGCTTGTGTTCTTCTGTGATGTGTTCGCATATGTTGATTACATGGGTAGATTTTTAAGATGGTGATCTGAAGAGATTGAGTTGCATGTGCGGTGAGGATAAAACAGTATAATGAAGAATACTGTTTCTATCTTGGACTTGGGTACTGCTTCTGTTGTACCACATTCCATCTTTGACTGCTCACTGCTTAACTGCTTTGTTCTAATCTTAAGACAATCTCACAAAACTACTCTTTTCTTGACTTTTTTTTTATTTTTTACTTTCTCATTTTGGTATGATCTTCTATGTAGACTGACTCCTATACATCTTTTATGTTTTATAATTGTGAAGTTGTATTTATACTAATTTCAGCTGAGTGATGTGGAGTGCAAGTGGCAGAATAGCCAAATCTTTTTGTTTAAGGGTGGGGAAGGGTAATTGCAGGATTGCCTAATACCATAGAATCTAGCACTAATGGTTGAGGGAAAAAATAGCTTTTTTTCCTCATTGCACTTTCTTATCTCACTGAAAATCTAATGGAGTATGAGAATAATAGCACCAAAATATGATAATTGGGTAACGTGCAGAATATAGGATGAGACGTAGTGAATTCCAGGAAAGATAGGCACCAAACCGAAGATCACTGGTACTGTGTTGTACATATAGCCTGTCTTCCTCTCTCTGCACTCCCCCGCTCTCCCCTTACTGACTATTTTTGGTTTTATTGTTCCAAAATGAAGTAATTAAATCAATTCAAACTGTCACAGGTTTTACAGGGAATGTACTTAAATGTGAAAAGTTGTGAAGGTTGATAATATTAACTGTAATAGTCTCTTCTCTGATTTGGACATGTAGGCTTGCTGTGTAGCTAGCTTGATGTCTGATGCCAAGAACAACAACTAAGAAATAGTTTTGGGTTTTTTTTCCTGCTATTTTTCTTTCTTGCCAAGTTTCACAGGTAGAGTCTGTGTCTCATGGCATAGAGGGGTTTGCAATCTTTGTGGCTTTGTTTGCTCTAGTGGGGATGGAATGATTTCTTGCTCATAAGGAGTTATTTGAAATGAAATGAACAAGAGTTGGAGGAAGCCAAGGGGAAAAATATATTAAGTGCTGTGTGACATTGTGTGACAGGGTATGGGGTTACAGTAATTTCCTCTGGGAAATGGCTCCTAATGGGAGTTTTAGAACCTGTATCTCTGAGAGAATGTACTGGCTTGACCAAGTGTGTGTGGATGGGAAGGTGACTTTGAGTCCCTGCTTGTTGAGCTTGCTCAACTGTGTATAAACTACTGAGCATGCCCTGGAGTCATGATGGGAGTCTTACCCCACAGGTATCCCCCCTGTCAGGGGATACTATTGTTTTTACGTCCTCTCTTGAATATTTTCTATGCAGTGCATCAGCACTTCTGGGAGTGATGAGAAGATGCACCTGGAAGCCCATCTGAGGATGAGGAGTGGCGAAATTCTTCAGCTCCCTTTGCTGTATTGAGGATAGAGTAGAAGTGAAATTATCTCTCATTTCACAGATGATTTTGTTTTCTTCTTCTAGCTTATGTGGCATTTGGGACGATATTCCTCAAATAATTGTAGTGGACCAAGAAATATATTGGATAGAGACTTGTTCTTCCACTCGGTGCTGTCTAAGTTGAGGACCTGCACTTCCTGGAAAGTCTTCCAGAGTGAAAGTTATTGCCTTACATTGGAGCAAATGTGACCCTTCTATCCCAGGGAAACATGTCTTACCTGATCTGCAGGCATTCTGTTGCAGCTATAAAAAAGCAGCTGTAGTTGACCTGTGTTTTAGACAAGGGCTCTTGCCAAGTCCCTAAAACCCATGCCAGTTCAGCAGTTTCCCTACAGGCAGTGTTCGCTGACCTTTGAAATAATGTTATGGCCACGTGGCACACTGCAGTGCATCACTGATGGTTGGCTCAGATCTTGTTGAACCACCTGAACATCATGTGGCATATTCTGCTTGTCTTTCTGTCCTGGGCTTGTGTCACTGACATCAGAAAAAACAGCTATAACCTAACGGAACTGCAACTGTAAACCACTTTATTTGGAAGCTGTCCTATTCTGCTTCTGTGTACCTGCACTCTGGGGGGATGAGGGAGGGAAACAATCCACCATGTTTTCATTAATCTTTTTGTAGAGTGGAGAAGCTTCTGAAAACTGCAGATAGATGGAGTGAAAGAGGGCATACCATGGGAGGCATGTTCTAGTGCTAGTTGTGCATTCCTGGTGACTTTTGCAAAAATGGTGGAATACTGGCAGTTGATAGAATTTCTGTTTCCTTCAGTGTGACAGGCAGGTCGTTTCCACCACACCTAGCGACCTGCCTTCTGCTAACTGCTCTGTCTCTGCCAGGGATTCCCTGCCAGCCTTCTAGCCCCTAGAAAGTAGGAATGACTGTGGTGAAACAAAGACGGAGGCTGGGGCCATTCTGCATGGTGAGTCTGCATGTTCGAGTGATGCTTTGAAGAAAACATTGATAAGTCAGAAAATGCATTCTGCAAAGGGCAGTTCATGTCTTGTAAGCTAGGGAATGGAATTAGAATGTAAGCAAGCTTAAACACTGTCTGTGGGGGCACTTGAAGTGCTCCACTGTGCTGTGGAACCTGTCTAGGACCACAGGTGCTCCAGCAGAGCCCTCTACTGGGAGTATGGCAAATGTTGGTACAAGTCTTTTTCCCCAGATTGCTGTGCTGCTTTGTAGACTACCCAAGGCAGAGGAAAGCTCTTCTGTTAGCTTAGTTTTTTCCTCTAGTCTTGCCACAGTGGAGATTTTATTGAGACAATAGACATTTTTGAAATCCTGATTTAAAATGTGAAAAGAGCAATACAGAAACTCGCTTGGTGTTAAGAGTAGCCTGGGCTGTTTTATATGAAAATACTTTCACTGCTATTGCCATTGAGCTGTGTAGTTCAGTGTAGGAACAGGGCTCTGCTAGCATCACTTCAGATCTGCAGCATGAAAACAAACCTAAAGAGGATGCAGAGAAGGACTGTAAGCAGAGGACTGGTTATTCTGTGGTACAATAGTAGTAGTTTTTGC
>NW_008600990.1:11607-14392 GCF_000691845.1 Merops nubicus | reverse complement strand
AGCAGGAATTCTGCAGTGTTTTACACAATCATAACTAGATGTAGACAAGACCACGTGGAGATCCCCCCCTTATCTCCTGCCTTGTGATTTTTCTTTTTTTCCCCTTTCTGTACTTAGAATTCCTTTTAAATGCTTAATATTTTTATTGTGTTTTAAAAGTAAAAATTTAAGGTTGGCATTAACTTTGCTTTTATGGCTGCTTATCTCTTACTATGCAATGATATCAAATGGGACCACGTAGGCACCTCTTCCCCCCTTCCCTCAATATCTCTTTCTTGCTGATTGCTTCAGCACTCTATAATCAAGTGCTCAACTATCGTGAGCATACTTCAGCTTGTTGTAATTGCCCTTTGTTTCAATCAAGAGGCTGGTAATTGCTCCTGTGGGCCATTCTTTTTGCTTTAGCAGCATTTGATTGAAACCAGTCATTTATTGTGGCAAAACGATAAGGCTTTCTGCAGTGTTTACTGATAAGCTTTCTGAGTGACAGTCGTTTAGGCTACCCATCCATCCATATATTAAAGATATTGCACATTTTCACTTTCTTTATTCAGAAAAATCAGCTGCTGTTTTCATTTTCATTACATTTCAGTTTGTAGAGATAATCCTGTGAGTCTCCTCTCTTACCTTCTGCTTGGAGGGAGGCTGCCTTTTGGTGGGCCTGAGCTAATTTTTTGTCTGTTGGAAATACCTTATGTGAAACTCATTAATAAAATGTACTAAATACCTTTATGTATTCTTTGTTATTATTCCCTTTTCCTCACTATTTCATGAAAGAATATACCACTGTTTCATGAGGCCTCTAAGATATTAGTGTTTTGGAACCTAATGATGATTACTTTAGTAATTGCTAATTATTAACTATAGTTCATTTACAGTGATATAAATCTTTTCCTTATTACTGAGTTTTCTTGGTAATTAAATATTTTGAGTCTGAAAGTGCTTTTGTGTTTATGAAAGAAGGCAAAAAACATGTGAAGAAGAAAACTAGGATGGAATTCCTCTGAGCCCTCTCAAATAGTGAGCTGGCTGTTAGGTGTCAGAGGGTTAATTGTGTTGTTTCTGGGGTGGGTAGTCTGGGTAATAGACGATGTTTGGGTGATTTTATGTCCTGAGAAATTGAAATGGGCATGTTTCACTTTACTCATTTAAAATTGGATTAAAGCTAACCATTGATAACCTGAATCTTGTTACAACCTAGGAGTAAAGAAAAAGTACAAGTTTGTTTCAGTGACCAGTGGGGTCATTAGGAGCCGTTGCACTCACCTTGGTGAGGTTTGTTCAAGACATTACCAATTATCACTCGGACATCTAGAGTTCTTGCTCACTTTAAAAAGAGAGTATTCAAAAACCATGATACCTTTTCAAACTTTCTTCTGTAAATTAAATGAGCAGTAGTTGAGATTTTGATATTTGAGAACTGTATCTTTTGTTATGCAAGTCCTTACAAATGATTCTTAGGAATTAGTCTCAGTCTTTGTGCCTCAGGTAGTTAGATAATGTGTGATATTGAGGTGTATAGGGCTGGATGTTTTGCTTGAGCAAAGAGACTTCTGCATTTAGATCATGTGTAGTCATCTTTCAGGTTTACTTGGATTAAGATCACCAAAATCTGCAGCTGAAAGTTTGTGAGTCTATATGGACTTTTTAAGTCTATGTGATATATCCCATTGCTGTTACTTAGGAGAAAATATTCAGCAGCAAAATGATGACAGTGTTTTCCTTTGTGAAAGTCTAATTATGTCTTTTGCCTTCAAGGGTCACATAGCAAAGACTAAGTGAATACAGTAAAATACTTGGCCATTTGAGAGTCATATTACTGGTCCAAAAACTATTGACAAATGGAAGACTACTTGAAATAAATTGGTTGTCTTCAGTAGAAAGGCAAGTGTCTGTTTCATACAAAAGGAGCAGAGGACCTGGTCAGCTTATCAAAGTTGCTGTATTCCTGTACACAACACAAACAGAGGAAGCAGTTACAGTGCTCAAGGAGGACAGTTTTGAAAGCAATCATGAAAGCAGACAGGAAAACAATGCTGAGAAATGTGCCAGAAACAGAGTAACACGCTGGATATTGGAGCTCAGCCATCTTACATCAACTGCCTACTTGAATTATTACTCTGTATATTCTTATCATTAATATTGTTTCTTGGACAGCACTGTTGTTATCAGTAGTAGAACAACTTTTGATTGCTGTCATGTTGCCTACCTATGTTCTGCTTAACTAATACATGTGTAAGAACCTGGCATCTGTGTTCCTGCTCCTCCATGTGACAACCGTTTACACGGACCCAGTTCAGGAGTGAAGCTGAGACTGAGACATTTTTTTACACACGTAATTTATATACCTTTTATAAGCAAGTCATGGCAAACCTTCATTGGTCCTCTGGACTTCTGTGGTGGTTATGGTGACTCTTCACGGGTCCCTCACTCTCCATGAGTGGCAGAATTACATGCTGACCACAGAGAGCAGGTTCTCTGCTCTACTTCCTTACCACATCAGCACGTCGGCCTGCCCCAGGGTTCACATTGGCCTGCCCCAGGGTTCACGTCAGCACATCAGCCTGCCCCAGGGTTCATGTCAGCACATTGGCCTGCCCCAGGGTTGGCCAATTACAGGTTCTTCTGTGCTCTCGCCTCTGCCCTCACGCTTGTCCAGACTCCCATTCCATGGCTCACTGCACAGCTCTAATGTATCACCTCCCACATCTTGGCTGTCGCAATTATTGATTGGAATTGGCTATGACATAACGTTTATGTGCTTAAAAGAACCCAGACCCTAAGC
>NW_008600990.1:0-11497 GCF_000691845.1 Merops nubicus | reverse complement strand
TTTCCTAATAAGTAGTTGGACTAGAAACAAATGGCCTTTGAAAAAAAGGAATGAACCTGAATGAAACAAACCCTGACAAAAAACCCTCCTAAATACACCTATTTCACTTAGACTTTAAGGATCATCTTTGTTCAAGCTGACATGTTTATGTGTTTTTGTGTATACTGACATCATGGGAAGTGAAACTGGGATTTGGTAGCATAATTCTGCATCAGAGAGTAGGCTTGAAGCGAGAAGGTGTTTGGAACAGAACATTCCCCCTCCAAATAAAAACCTACTAAAAAAAAAAGCCACACAGCAAAAAAGCCCACAACCAACTCAACGTAAATAAGACTGCTTCTTAATGCTTGGAACTAGCAGAGATGGAAAAGAAATAAGAAAACTGATGTATTGGCTAACGGAACACATCAGTCAGTGTGAGCTGGCTTGTTGCCTCCACATAGCACTGTGAGCCAAAGCTAAAGCCATAAGCTAATGGCATGGCTATTCCCATCTAAGGTACATCTTGTGGATTGTTTGGCTTTAAAAAAGTGGCCTTGAAAAGGAGGTTTGGCCTGTTGCCAAATTTACACTACAGGTTTGCTTTTTCTCTTAAAAATGACACAGTCTGACCAGGTAGTCACAAGTTTTCTTCAAAACATTTTGAGAAATAAAAGAAAGTTTGGTGTCCTAGTAAGATTAGAAGAAATACACCATGTCTGTCTGATTTGCCTTGTGCCTCTTTGGGGTTTTCAACATTGCTGCGTGGTTCATGTAAGCACAGGAGAATTGCAGGTTTCCTTCTTCCTCTTTCCTCCTCCTTTGCAAAACATACACCATCATGCCAACGTTTCGAGTGGCTCGGACCTTCATCAGTGTCTGGTGTCACCTGCGGCATGGTAGCCTTGCTTAGAGCACTTGCGTCGGATGTGGTACGGAGTTTGTTAGGGAGAGAAAAGTTCAAAATGAGAGGGGAGGAACTGAGAAATTAATCTCTTTGAGGAAGTAACTGTCTTTCTTTCAGATAGTTCTGCATGGGCTCAAGAACACAAAATGGTTTCTGCTTTTGGGATGGGAATGTTGTGGTACTTGCATGAGGATTTCTAAAATTTTACTCTTTTCGGTTAATGTAGATGTGCATTTTCCTGAGGGCATGTCTCTAGAGTAAACTGGCATTAGGGGGCTGTTTACACTTCAACAGTAAGCAGCCTGGATTTTATTGGAATGAATCAAATGTGTACATGAACATATGTAGAAAAGTTCTGATCCAAAGTGACATCTGCCACAAAATGTAGCGGCATGAACACTGGCTTTGCATGACTTACCTATGACCACTGTAGTGAGAATGTGGTGTTTGGTTATTTGTCTCCTGCGCTCTTTCTACTTTTCCTCAGCATATATTTTTTTGGAAGGTGAATGTTTGCTGTTCTACATATAATCTGCATAATTTTGAATATCTTGGAATGTTTGTAGATTTTTTTTAATACTGTTTTTGCTGTATTGTCAGGTTAGACTGTAAGCTGTGGAGAAAAAACTGAACAACTGTACAGAAAACTGAAAATACTACTGAATCTTTTAAGTGATTTAAAAAGAGTGCTTCCTGGCTTTTTAACAAGTGCAGCTCATCGATGCTACAAAGAAAACTTAATTAGTTGGCATTTATCACCCTTGACCTATGGTAGAGTAAGCTAAAAGCTTTACATGATCAAATAACCTTGAATTTAACCAAGTTGTTTATTTAAACAGAGTGTATTTTTTTAGAGAAATCCATAGTCTATTTAATAAATTCTCTTCAGATATTTTAATTTCCATTGATTTTGATTAGCCAACTAATTTGTACTTAATCAATAAGTGTAATTATGATTAGCTAATTTTGAAATCTTAGCATAAAAGGCTGAAATAAAGAAGGCATTAGCAAAGTGTTTTGCTGACATTCCAATCTATTTTAAGTGAATGCAAGCTTTCTAATAAATATTTAATGGATAGTTGTTTGTGGTTTAATAGAATTAGATAATTCTATTAGAATCCTGTTTGGAGATTTACATATACCATACATCACTGCTGAGGACATGGTTAATAATTTAGGCTTAGTGACTAGTAATTATAAACACAGTCAGCTTAAGTAAGGACTGGGGTTTTTGTTAGGTCATCCAGGGATTTAAATATCTATGTGTTTGCTGTGTAACTGCAACTCCATTCTTAGGTTCTGTCTTCCATAGGAGAACTCATTTGGTGAGTTTAGAATGATCCTTAAATGTGCTAACAAAGCATGAGGCCCCTGGGGTTTATTTAATATCTTATCCTCTGAGTTAATGATTTGGAAAATAGTTCACTGTTTATCTACAGTAGATTGAGCAGATGTTGCCAATTCAATTTTATGGAGAGTAATCTCTGAGAGATTGTCTTCTGCTGTAGTACTAGGGTCTGAGTGGTAGGCCCTGAACCAAGATTGACCTCTAGATGAATCTCACAACCAAAATTATATAACATTGGTATCCAGTTATTAGTGAAATATGTATTATCACTAGAGAAATATGTGATTATTAGCGAGATATCTAGTGCAAATAAGATGTTATGTGAATATATTTGTTTTTCCTTGTTGAGGAGCATGTCGTCAAGGCCATGAAGCTAGATGCCTAGCCCTATTTGGCAGTATGTGGTTAGAGCTCAGGAAATAAAGACTCTCTTGGTTTTTCCATGAGTCCTTGACAAATTTTTGGTGGAATCCAAAAGGAGAATGAAACCAGAACACATGAATATTTGTAAGCTTGTTAGTTAAACTATATAGAAGCTGGACACTCTCTCAGCGACTTCAGAGACCTTGCATGAGGATCGATGCATTGCATAGGACCTCCCAGTTCCTGCAAAAGGTTCTCCAAATCCTTGCTGTAACTGGGGGTCCCCAGCAATTGTGGATCTAGATGACGGTGATTATTATTAGGGTAATTGGTGACGCATCTCGCTTAATCACTGTCATTCTTCCTGTGTAGTAAGGACTAAGTGCATTGGCTTTTTTCCCTCTTTTGCTTATTTTCTGTGTTACCTTGAAATAGACAGTAAAATAAGCCTACTCTTTCCACGCTGGTGTCTGAGTCGATTAATACCCTTGATCGGCAAAACATCTACTCATTCCTTTTTCATGGATTGATTCTCTGCTGTCCTCTTCTAAGCTTCAGGAGAACGTTTCCCACACTGGTCATGTAGTTAACAAAAGACGAGTGCTGTACAATCTGGTAGAGCTGGTTAATATGAGGAGGCTTTGCCAAGTGAGTTTGAAAATACCTCAATTCAGTGTTCTGAACTGAATGGCAAGGAAATTTATAAGCTATTGAGAAGGCACTGAGAAAATTTAAAGTAAAATTTAAGTGCTAATATTTGTCTGTTGCTGCCTCTTAATCAGCTTTGGTTTCAGGTGAACCTCTAGGATAGGTGATACAATGTGCACAGAAATCTCTGCAGATGCTTCATTTTGGGCTACTACACAGCTGCAAACAACTGCAGTAGGTTACTGGTTGTAGTCAAAACCTTATCTTGTTGTACCTCATTGTGTCTGGTTTGACAAAAAGATGTTCTGTTAGGTATTGCAGCAATCTCAATGTGTGAGGACAATATGACAAGTGCAGAGTCACTTCTATGGCATTGCTATCATTCCTTAAGTTTGCTGGAGCTGAGACACAAACCTGGCCTTGACTTCTAACGTATGTACATGTGTGAGCATGTCTGTATGTGTGCATACAAGTAAATCTTCCTAAAGCACTTTGGGGAGGTTTTGAGACACTGCTGTTACTGCCACACTCCCTAGGTAACATGAGGCTAATAGGCACTGCATTGGCACAAAAGATGGCATTAAAACTGTTCTTTTGGGATGTTTTTTTCGTAAGCTTCTCTTAGAATTTTGTTAGTCCTTGCATGGATGAAACAGTGGCGTCAGTCTGGTTCCTGTGCTCATCTTGAGTTTGTCTGCTTTGTTCCAGTGTTGTGCTTTTCTTATGAGGTAGTGATATGTATTGTGTTCTCTGGAGAACATTTCTATTACTGTGAGCTGTTAGTTCCACTCAATATTCACTCCTTGGAAACAATGGTTTGATGGGCTGGGACATGGATTGTTATATTAAGCAAGAAAATAACTCGAACTGCTCCTGTAATTAACTTTGCATGGAGCTAGTCTCATAGAATTTCTGGCAAGCTCACCTTCATTTTTACATTACAGTATTTAACATTTCTGTAACATGGCTTTAGACCTTCAAATTGTTCAACAGTTATTAATTAATTAATCTCATAACACCCCAGTAAGGTATATTTTTTTGTTTCTGCTTGGGTGAATATGTGGAAGATAATAATACATGACTTGAATATTAATAAACACTAAAGCAGAATACTCCTTGTGTGGCTGGTGTTTTTTAATTTTTTTTTTTAATTCTTGATCAAAGTGGTTTTGTTAAACATTGTTTCTAGTTTAGCTTGAATGATTATTGTCAAAGGCAATGCCAAAATGTAGGTTCTTGAAGCTATATATAGGGTATATATATAGGGTATATATAGGGTATATATGGTCTAATTGTTCACTAGTGCTGATGGTTGCTTGCACTGCTCCAGTGATAAGTCAGGAAAAAAATGCAAATGCTGCAATTGTGGAATCTGATCATCATTATTAATTAGCAATGTACTCTTTCAGAGGCTGCTGGAATTTTTTTTTTTTTTTTTTTTTTTTTAAGTATAAAGGGGAAATTGCAAGCACTGAAGTCTCTTCCTTGAGAATTTGTGGGATGATGATGATAAACTCCCTTAGCTTTGGCTCTTCACTATTTTTCCAGCTACTAGAAAATATCAGCTTATTATGCAGATGTATTATAGTCCTGCATCACAATAAGTCTCTGAGTTGGAATAGTTGAAAGTAATGCCATGCAGAGATTTCATGAGAAAGATGAAAAGATAAACAATGAGGAGAGGGATTTGTTATTGTTCAACCCTTGTTGCCAGCTAAGCACCAACCTAGCAGGACGGAGGAGAGAATCAAAAGGGTAAAAGTAAGAGAATTTATGGATTGAGGTAAAAACAGTTTAATAGGTAAAACAATTCTTTATGAACAATCATGTGGCCTGGGATATCCCTTGGGTCATTTGGGGTCAGCTGTCCCAGCTATGTCCCCTCCTGACTTCTTGTGCACCCCCAGGCTGCTTGCTGGTGGGGAAGGGTGAGAAGGGGAGAGAGCCTTGAGGCTGAGGGAGTACACTTCAACAACAGCTAAAATTTCTCCATGTCAACATTGTTTTAATCTCAAAGCCAAAGCACAACACTGTACTAGCTACCAAGAAGAAAATTAACAGTATCTCAGCCAAAACCAGCATAGGCTATAAATTCATTTCAGTTACTGTGTTATTACTCAACTCTTGGAGGTCAAATGGTCAACTCACCAGGGTGAGATAGACATTTCAGATAGACATTTGGGCTGTTTTTATAATCTATTAATTGAAACCAGTGGTGACTTTTTTTTTTTAAGTTCGTATGTAGTAGCACCATTTGTCTTCCTGTCGTGCAAAGAGGAAAAGTTTGAGGTAGTTGGTGGAACAACAAAGAGCTGTGTATTAACCATGGAGGACAGACCTGGGAGAACAAGGAGAACTGACTCTCATGAAGTGCCATGGCAGCTGTGCTGATTCTTGAAGATTATCTGTTTTGGCAGATGAGTTACAACTGGAGTTGCCAAGGAGGAGTTTGAGTAGGGACAAGCATCATTAGCCATCGTTGTGTCAGAGGTTCTGACCAGTCATGGGACTAACTGTGAATGTGGGTCAAGGACCTAAGTGGGTAAGGTAACCTCATTTATCATCAGCCAAGGCTGAGATAATAGTCATCATTCCCTTTGACTCTCGCTGAGAAGTGAACAACTTATTTTATTTTAGTAATGATTTTAGAGACTCATCAATAAAATGACCGATACTCTTCAGTGTGGTAATCTGTCCACGTCTCAGTGCTCAGCATGATTTCTTGGCAGCAAAGAGAAAGCAGAGCAAAGTGGGCATACTGTTAGATTTCCTTTTGTTTCTTCCACAAAGAGACACTTGGGCATCTCAGAACTAATTCAACAAGGTCATCTAAGATATGATTCTCTTCTACAAACCGGTACTATGTTGTTGCGTTAGAATAATTGAAACCCCTATAAGATATGCATGCTCTGGATTTGTGCAGAAATTATTTCTAGAATACTGGTATAGATTGTGCTACTCCTGCTTGTTTTGTTCAGTCATGTACCAAATGTCTTCCTTGGACATGTTCCCAGTTCATTTTGACCATATAAGCAAGGATGTAGCTAGGCCACCTCAGCAAGACAGTGTTTTGCTAACGCAGCTGTGGAACTTCCAAACCAGGTGAGCTCTGGCCAGCTTGGAGGGCAGGCAGACCATATCTGCATTTCTTTGCACGTAATTTGCTGTTACAGAGTGACTGCATCTGTGTTGAGCTGTAACTGTAGACAGAGAAACACTTGGGTTGATTTGAGCTAATTGAGCTGATCAAGTGTTGCCGATGAGTTCAGTTTGCACAAAGTCCCAGTTGTCTTTGCTTTGAACGGTAGCGCTAGCAAATGAATTGCTACATCAAAGCTCTTCTTATGTATAGGTAATGGAGGGACGCATCATTTTTGTGTTGAGAAACTGACTGAGAGGCATTGGAAGACATGTGGTCACTTGGGAAATTTGACTGACCCTTATGAGTTTTTTGTTTGTTTGTTTTTTACTTACTGCAGACAGTTTTCAGTAAGCTACTAGTGCTCCAGATGTAGAATTTAAATAGTGGCACCTGAGTAACTGTTGTACGCTGTATTTGTCTGTTTGGCAGGTGTTGTATTTCAATCCATGTTAGTTTTGTGTTTTAATCAATGTTAATTCTATGCTTATACTTTTTTTTCCCATCTATGGCCCCACTTGCCACTCTCCAAAGACATTAGTAAAAATATATTAATATTTGCAGTCAATTTTTACTTTTCTTGGCTGATAGACAGTAAGGAATTTAGAAGTATTTTACAGGTGCTAATGAGATAAGCTGTACAATATCCTCAAAACATAGAGATAGCTGTAAATTAGGACTATTAGTGTGATGGGGGAGCTGAGACAAAAAAAGGTTAAGTGTTTTTCTTCAGGCAGGAAGATGAGGCGAAAGATGGGAATAGAAAGAAGATAGGTATTGCATTGAGTCCTGGGAAGATGGCCTTCAACATTTTAGTTCAACATTTCCTCACTAAGTCTGCCTTCTTCCTATGTCTGTCTTAATGTATTATGTAAGTTCTGTGCAAGGTTAATGTTCCTGGTGTAGTTCCAGGCAACTAGTGGGACAAAAATATCGTTTGTTTTGCACTGGAGAAGGGGAAGGTCTTCTGAACTCCAATAGGCCAAAACCACAAATGGTCATAAATGCCAGAGAACCTATATTCCAAAATTAGTTTTGCTTGTTGATTGTGTTGCATTTATCTGAGAAGAATGCTGCAGGGGTATTTGCCTATACCAAGTACAGGGGCTGGGGCAGCCTTAGAGCATGCAGGTGCTCACTGCATCCTCTTCTCCCTGGGCTAATTTGGTGCTAAGTGTTTGGGATGCAGCTGTATGAGTGCAGATACACATAATCTGTAGTTACTGCTATCTGGCCCTTTTTCATGTGGATTATTTCAGTTAATGTCAAAACATGCCCTACTACAATATTTGCAACTTGAGAGTAGTCTTTTGGTCATAGCGCCAACAGGACAAAGGTTCTTATCCTAAAGCACAAACTGAGGTTTCATAACATATTTGCAGTTGGAAGAGTTTCATGTTGTCATTAAGATGCATATATCTTAATGCTTGGTCTATATAAAAATGAAGTGCTTTTTTAGTTTATAGCTATAAATGGATCAGATACCAGTTGTAAAATGTTCAATAAAATGACTTTGTAAGTGTGTGGTAATGCACACAAAGCTACATTTTATGATCCTTGCTCATGATAGAAAGTACTTATATTCATTGATACCTATATTTCCATTCAGTGGGACTACTGAGGGGCATAGAAACTGTAGGTGGGAGTAAATGTTGCCTTCACACAGATCAGTCCCTTTCCCTTGTACAAGGTGGAATCTTGTACTAAGAGCTCTAAAGCTCAGCTTAAAATCAAAAAGCTAAAGTGTTAAATTTGGAGTGGAAAAATTGCCTTCACTAAAAACATTTTGCTGGAAAAGCAAAAACTACTGTGGAATGATCTGCTTCACATAGTCCTTTTTTTTTTAAAAAAAAAAAAGCTTCCACTCCCTTGCCTCCAAATGCTTCTATCAAAAATAGAATTACTTTGAAGTCTCATGAGAGTTGCCGTTTAGTTGTTTCACATCTCCCTTCTGCTAACAGCCTTTTAACATGTTGCAAAATATTTAAATACCTTGTGCATTGCTGGAGAAATAGTCTATATATTTTGATATTTTAGATATTTTGTTTTTTCTCCAGTTACCTAACCCCCCAAATATGAGATGACACATAATATTATTTCTCCTGTATTGATGCTGTTCCTCTTCTGTCCCAATTTCTGAACAATTATACTTACACATTTGAGTAGTACACTGCCTTAATCTTCAAGTTCATTGCATCTGAAAAATATTTTTCTTCCTACTATATTCACTCTTTGTATTTGACAGCATTCAGTGCATAGGCAGCGTTGTTCTTCCTCCTTTGTAACAGTGAGCCCTCTCTGGGTTTTTTAACATCTCTTTCATGTGGTGACATGTGAGACACAAATGTTCAGGAAAAAAAAACCCAAAAAACAAATCCCAAAACAAAACAGTGATTTTGAAAATGAGGAATCCCTGTTAGAAAGATCCAAGGGAAATGTAGTACATATAACTACGTCTAACTTTTCTTTAAAAACCAAATTGATAAAGAAAATATCTCTAACCAATCAAAATTTGATGAAATTACAGATTGTCTTCTGGCCTTCTAAAGCAAGTGTAAACTCCCTCTGTAAGGAGCAGAAGGAGCAGATGGCTTTGCTTTGCATGGAGACTTTTTTTTCTGGGTAGTATGTATAGCTGTCTACAGAAAAAGAGATGTGCTTTCTTTTAATGAAGCAGTACTTTGCAGGCAGAGTGAAATGTACTGCATATGAAAATTTGGGGGAATTATTATTTTTTAGTTGTGTGCTTGTTGTGTATTTGCATACAGGTACATTTGTACATGAAGAGTCATGCCAAAGCTGAATTGCAGCTTATCAGTAACTCCATTTTGCTCTTTGATAAGAGACAGGACATAGTCATGTTTGTTCTGAGAAGATGAGGAAACCCCAAGGAGTTGTATTCACTGCTACAGGACAATGGAGGGAGTGGAGGTGTCACCATGGTCCCTGCTTTGTACTGTGATGGTGAAGTGGCAACACTGTAAAGAATTTGCCTTCCAGGGTGCTGCTCCAGGAGGCAGCAGAACTTGGGGTGTTAGGTTTTCTTCTGATAGTCTTTAGCCCAGGTTAACTGCTTATTTTGCCTGCTTCAACAGCCAAAACCAGTAGTATATTGGAAGTGCAGTAGGTGTACTGAGAAGTTGGGAAACAATGAAAAGATGTTGAAAGAGGTAAGGAGTGCCTTGTCCAGTGGCTTAAGCATTGATCACAGTGCTTTGTGCCTGCAGGAGCAACTTAGCTGGACAAAACCTTTCATGCTTGTGTGAAATATGCCTGGTAACAGCTGTTCAGGGCTGGCTGAAGAAGGTTTATGGAAACGTAGGGTTTGTGCAGTGCTTTCCGCCTGTGACAGCAGTGTGTTCCTGGGGGCCTGCTGGGGGAAATAGTGCACTGCCTTCTTGTGGTGTACAGGCAGCATCCAGATCACCCCGGCCATAGAGCTGTTACTGACAAAAGGAAAAAAGTGTTAATTTTTATGTAAGAAACACTGATTATTATGAACACTGATTATTATGAAATAACGAAATATTTACTTTCAATTGGATCTTTTTATGCCCTGGAGGTAACCTCTTTCCAGAAGTGTTTTGTTCAGGTGGAACAAACGTATTGCTACGAAGAGGGTCTACCAGCATGGAATTAGCCAGTCTAGTCTGGGAGTGCTGTCTGGCACATGGCTGTGCCTAGTCAATACTCTATTACTGCATGTTAAGTGGTTTGCTACAATATCCTGTGCACAAGGCATTAGAAGGGAAGTTATGTAACTTCTTAAGCAATAATGGTATTAACAGTATGCATTTTTGTTATTAAGAAAAACCCAAACTATTGCCTCCACGGACTTAATGTTTCTTTTATATACAGTTAGTACGCAGGAGACTGACTCATAAATCAAAGCAAAATTAAATGGAAAGTGTAAGATTTTGGTAAACAAGAACTTATTATAAACCCATAGTCTTTGACTTTACCTGCAAATAAACTTTAAATTACTTAATAGTATTTTCATGTGACTGTTGTGTTCTTTATTGATTTTAGTTGATTAAGAGGAAGTCCAAATGAAAGTTGGAACAACCTGTAACAAACAAGAACATTAAAATGGGGTAGGGGAACAGCAAATGAATGTTTTTATATTGGATGTTTTGTGCTCCTTTTAGTGTTCCATCAGTTTCTGCTCAGATGGTCCATGTAAGAACTATTTTTCTAGGTTCCTTATATTATATAGTAGGATCTTTGTTTATGGGAGTAGTGTGTATTTGAAATTTCTAAAAGTTTTTTATCATCCCTCCACAATACCGTGACATACAAATGAAACCATTTGCCTTCTCGAGTTTTGCTCTATCCAGGCAGCTGAGGTATGTGGCTTGTTCTGTACAACTAGCATTTCTTGTCATAGGAATCATAAGACATGGAAGTTAAAACATTCATGTCAACACGTGTATTTTTGATTTGTTTTAATCTTCAGAACCTCAAAATTTCTGAAATCTTATCTTGTAGCTTCACTGAGGTTAAATGTTTTGTTTGGAATTTTTTTTTTTTTCTTCTACCCCCTCACCTCTATCCTGCCCAAGTTAATTCAATACTGCTGTTAGAAGTGTGGAGGCATTTGAAGAGCTAAATCACACCTTGACATTTCAGAGCAGCAATTTGACTTCTACGAATGTTGGGGTCTGCTGAACAGATGATGGTAAGCTGCTGAGCTGTAAGGGAGTTTGTTCTTCTTGGTTTACAAGTGGGATGAGCAGTTTGAGCTGGCCTTTATGCTTTGACAGTAAAGGCAAATAGAAAAAAAGCTAAATGTGTATGGGAATTGAGGACTTTTGGGGACCTAAAGAAATGCCAGTAATGGCTGGAGAAAAGTCAAAAATCAAACCTACAAACCAAATGTTAACCTTAGGTCAAGATATCTTAACTTGGCATTCTTTTCCAGAAAAAATATAGAGAAGCTTCTATTGAAAGAAAAGCTTCTATTTCAAGAACAACTTCTATCACTGTGCCCTATAATGGCAAAAAATCTTAGCCAGTTGGAAACCTGAACTCATATTCTAGTAAGTTCCTAGAGTTCTCTGATAATCCTAAAGCTGGTACAGATGAAAATGTGTGTTGTGGTTTGAGGCTTGGA
>NW_008600989.1:0-4714 GCF_000691845.1 Merops nubicus | reverse complement strand
TAAGTGGAAATGTTGATCTGCTGGAGGCTCTGCAGAGTAAGTGGCAGTATGCAAATTGACACAAGAAGGAAAACAGTGGTTAAAAAGGCAACATTTCACTCACTTTAAGGAGCAAAGAGAGAAACAAGGATGTTGAAATTATTTAAATTCTATAAAAGAAAATTATTAAGGGCATATAATGGCTATGTGGAATTCGTTGCTAAGGAGTGTTACAAAGTTTATAAGGATAGTCTGCACAGAAACAGCTTCTACATCTTATGTGATAGCCAGAGTTTGTTTGGAGGTTTGGACTTGGAAATCTTAGCTCATGAAGAGCAGACCAGGAGGACCCCATGCTCTCCTAGCTTTGTCTGTGCCTATCTTCAGCTATCTACTGCCTGTGTTAAAAAAAAAAAATGCCTACTCATATCAAGCTAGGCAGTGAATGTGCCTTGCAGGGGGCCCACCAGCCAAGACATCCAGCAGGCTTTTCTCTGATCAATGAAACACATAAGAACTTTCCCAGGCTGACCCAAGCTGGGAAGCCTGTGCTTTCCAAGGAATTAGCTGAAAGGTTCAAACTTTGGAATTTGAGTTTTGTTAGTATATTAGTGTGATGGGTTAACCCTGGCTGAGCAAGTGATGCCCACCAAGCCACTCTATCACCCTCCCCCTTTCCTCTCCTTACTCACATAGAGACAGAAGCCTTGTGGGTATAAAAACAAGGGCTGTTTAATTAGAAAGCAAAAGTTAAGCAATGCCACACATGGAAGCAAAGAGCAAAAACAAAGATTTGTTCTCTCTTTCCCATCAGCAGGCAATGTCTGGGTTTTCCTGGGAAGCAGGGCTCCAAAACTTGTAGCAGTTGCTCCGGAGGACCGAGGAGTAGCCCCCCCCTCCTCCCCCTTGGTACCAGCTGAGCTGACGTCATATGGTATGGAATATCTCTTTGGTCAGTTCAGGTCAGCTGTCCTGGTTATTTTCCACCCAAGCTCCTGCCCCCCCCATCCCACTGTGGAGGGAATGTTAGAAAGAGCCTGGGTGCTGTGCAAGCACATGGGTGTGATGAACACCCTTCTGACTCCCAGCACAAAAGCGCTGCACCAGGAGGGCTGCGGTGGGAAAATCAGCTCAGCCAGACCCGTCACAATTAGAAATGCTGACATGATTGCATGGCAATCCCCTTACTATTTTTTTTCCTTAACTGTTTAAATATGAGGAATATGTTTGAATGGGACATTGCAGGAGTAAAGATTTACATGAATTACTACAGAAAAGTACATATTGAAAAGTCATTTTCATCAGGTATGAAAGTTTGGAAAAATAATGCCACCTTGCTCTTCTAGTAGCTTGTTCCTGTTGCACCTCGTATTACTCATTCTCCAGAATCAGAAGTAATTCAGTGCAAAAGCAAGCTACAAAAAAATGGTTGCTATCAACATTCTGTTAAAAAAAAAAAAAAAAAAAAAAAGTTATAAGCACAAAATATGAAAGTTTAGCCAGCAACAATGACTTTAATTTTCCAAGGGGCAGTCATGTTTCCACTGTTTTAATATTTAAATAAAACTGCTCAAATCAGTGTTGTTTATACAGTCCAACAATGGTGGTTAAGTTGCACAAATTTGTTGATGAGTATATAACTAGTAGATGTAACTAGCACCTCAGTATGTCCATCTTCTATCATAAAGGGTTTTTTCCTTAATTCATATATGGAAGGAGGCTTAAAACTAACATCAGTAATAGTAACTGTATTTATAAGAAAAAGAAGTGCACTAAATGCGCACATGAAGTACCATATGATCTGTTATTTCTGATAGTTGTTTATTCATAAAGCTCCCAGACCATCAAACTTTCACACATTAGAATTTTTTCTCTCCTGTGTATACAGGATTTGCCAAGCACCCACCAGGGAGGTGCTTTCTTTGTGTGTAAGCAGCTCTTGACACACAACTCCAAGGTGACATCACAATCTTTGGCTGACTCAAGGCCAGTGCACTGAGTACAGATGATCCCTACCAACTTTTACTTCAGGGCTCTCAAAGTAACTATAGGATGAAGAAGGAGAACAGTAGCAGATAAATAGCATGAACTGTGGGCAAGGGGGCATGGGTGATGTTTCCTCAATCCTGCCAGTGAAGGGAAATGAGGAGAAGGGCACTAAGAGAACAAGTCATAGTTAGTTGCAGAACTGGTACTGGTGACAAAGTTTTGAGCTGTATGACTGTGAGACCTTGCTTGAAGAAGCCATCTGCTTGAGAGAGATGAGATCCACCCCACTAAGCAGGGCAAAGCTATTTTTGCCAATCCGATGGCTGACCCCATAATGAGGGTTTTAAACTAAGAACGAAGTGGGAGGGAGCATCTAACAGGCAGCCCTGCAAGGGAGTGATAGACATGGTCAAAGAGCAAAGGGCACGACATGGTGTGTGACAGGAAGGGAACACAAAATCAACAAAAGGGGGGGCTTCAGTGGGGTCATCTCCAGCACTGGCATATAAGCAAAGAATCATAGGATCATTAAGGTTGAAAAAGACCTCTAAGATCATCAAGTCCAACCATTACCCAGCACTACCATGACGACTAAACCATGTCCTGAAGTACCACAGGCATGAAATGCCTACAAGGCACTATGATGGAGAAACCCCTCAACCCCCTTCTAAGGAGTCACCAAACTTGGGTGCCTCTCTAAAGGGCCTGTATACTAATGCGTGCAGTATGGGCAACAACCACGATGATGCAATCAGTGAGCAGTCACAAGGCTACATCTTTCTAGGCTTACAGAGACATGGTGGGATGGCTCTCATGACTGGGGTGTTCCAAGGAAGGGATACAGGCACTTTAGGAAGGACACCCTAGGAAGACAAGGAGGAGAAGTTGCCCTTTATGTGAAAGAGCAGTCAGAGTGTGTAGAGCTCTATCTGGGGATGGATGAGGAACCGAATGAGGGTTTACAGGTGAGGATAAAAGAGAGGATAGTGGGGGTCTGCTATAGGCTGCCTGACCAGGAAGAACAAGCAGATGAGTTAGACAGATAGGAGCAGCCTCATGTTCACAAGCCTTGGTACTCATGGGGAACTTCAACCACAGATATTTGCTGGAGGGACAACACAGCAGGGCATAAGCAATCCAAGAGGTTCCTGGAGTGCACTAGTAACTTCCTCTTCAAGTTCATAAAGAAGCCAATGAGTGTTGCGTGGGGAGCCCCTAGAAGCACGACAGACTTCACAGAAGGTTCGTCAGTGTTCCGCTTTAATCTACACAGGCAGCTGTACTTACACACTTGGTGACCGATCACACATAGTTTATACTTTCGTATTGGTTAACACTGCACAGCCACGCTCTAACCCCGTATCCCCATAGGTTAAATGTCTCTGTCCACGCGCCATGGCGCTGACAGGGTGTTCCCTGCTTGCAAGTTCCTGCCAAGCCTTTGATCTGCGCAGAAGCTGTTGAGCTGTCACCCTTTCCTTCCTGCCTGTTGCTCAAGGGCACTGTGTCCTTGAAGCTCACCTCCAGTATGTCATCATCTCCTTCATAGTCTGAGCTGCGCATGAAGGCTTCTAGGATGCCATCTTGTGACGCAGCTAAAATTCCCTCTACAAATGAGGACCAACGAAGAGCAGTGTTTTGATGGACTTCATACTAACAATGAATGGCTTGTTGGGAATGTGAAGCTCAAAGGCAGTCTTGGCTGCAAGGCCCATGACATGGTGGAGCTCAGGATCCTGAGGGGAGGGAAGAGCATAAAAAGGGGGCTAACAACACTGGATTTCAGGATGGTGAACCTTGACTTTTTCAAAGATCTGCTTGGAAGAGTCCTATGGGATAAGGTCCTGGAGGGAAGAGAGGGCCCAAGAAAGCTGGTTAATAGTCAAGGACTAACCCCTTCAAGCTCGAGCGCAGCTCATCTCAGCCAGCAGAAAGTCAGGCAAAAATGCCAGAAGGCCTGCATAGATGAGCAGGGAGCTCCAGGTCAAACTCAAACACAATAAAGGAAGCTTACAAATGGTGGAAGCAAGGATGGGTAACCTTGGGAGGAATACACAAATATTGTTCAAGCATATAGGGATGAAGTTAGGAAAGCTAAAGCCCCACTGGTATTTGATCTAGCCAGGGATGTCAGAACAAAGGAATGGTTTCTGTAAGTATACAAGTGACAAAAGGAAGGCTGAGGAAATTGTGGGCTAAATGAGATGGTGACCTGGTGACACAGGACATGGAAGAGGCTGAGTTACTGAATGCCTTCTTTGCCTCAGTCTTTACTAGCAAGACTGGTCTTCAGGAATCCCAGGTCCCAGAGACCAGAGGGAAAGGTTGGAGTGAGGAAGGTGTACCCTTGGTGGAAGAGTATCAGGTCAGCTGATACTTAAGCAAACTGGACATACCTAAGTCCATGGACCCTGAAGGCATGCGGATGTGCCCACAAGTACTGAGGGCGCTGGCAGATATCGTGAGGCCACTCCCAATAATCTTTGATCGATCATGGTGACTAGGAGAGGTACCCGAGGGCTGGAGGAAAGCAAGCTGTCACCTCCACCTTCAAGGAGGAGGACTCATGGAACTATGGACTGGTCAGCTGCACCCTAATTCCTGGGAAGGTGATGGGGCAGCTAATCCTGGAAACCGTTTCCAGGCATTTCACGCTTGACCAATTCGATAAACTTCTGTGGTAAAGCGGTTGGCTCCAGCGCCGCGCCACCGGCCCGGCTCTGGGAGAGGCGACTTTACCGCCTCG